>NC_142850.1:11854090-12157121 GCF_061612785.1 Hesperophylax consimilis | reverse complement strand
TTATCCCCTTATAAAAAAAATACTTAACAAAGCGTTCCATGGGCATAAAATGTCAAAAGCAATTTTCTTTTCTTGCAAATTCCATTCATAAATAAATTACAAAAGTGAACATTTTATAAATCAAAAAGAATGAACAAAACTTGAATTTTGTCGAATTTGTTTAATAAAATTATCTGCTACCTACCCTAACATGGCCTTATTATTTCAAGCTGAAAATGCAAGAACATTAATGTAACGTAAATCGACTTTGTCAAAGCGCGTCTGAACATTGTTGGTGAACATGCTTACCTTTGAACTAAGTTTTTCTGTTCTTGGTTTATTAAACGTCTTTGTGAAAGCTGTTTTACAAAGTCCCTGTCTTTCATAAGATTAAAATTTCATTTAATATGTTTGTTTTTGCATGTAGGATTGTATGTGGAATTGGCAGAGGAAAAATTAAAGTTTTTTGAGATTGTATGAGGCAGACAGGAGTTCCCTTTCGCGCATTTGACATTTATTGTAAATCCACATTGGTATGATTGTATTACAAATAGAGATATCCAAAAAGATGAAGAAGATAAAGATAGTAGGTAATCTTTAGATTACCAGAGCATTTGAAGAACGTAAAGTAAGTAGCAAAATTTTTGACAATGATAGCGATTTTCATGTAGAAAAAGCTTATAATTATTGCGTCTCAATCAACTTTCCATAAGAAATTGATTTAACTAAAACTTGTTCTTTAAAGCTGTACATGTAAAGGTTCCTAGATTACTTATCGTAGTTTATGTATTTCTATGTTTATTTCACAAAGATGTTGAAAACACATTGGTAAAAAATCACTTCCATCTCGTAAAAAAATATTTCTGGAGGCGTTTAAACGAAATCTGTCAATTAAAACTACCCAAAATATTAACATTTTCTTCAGAATCCCTATTATAATACTAAAAATTAAAATACATAATATCCATCTCAGATTTTTTTGCACATTTAACGTCATTTGCGAGGCTAAACTAAACTACCTGAAAATTTTACCATTTACATAAAATACACTAGATTGTTATTAGCTTAGTCATAAATTATTTTTTAAAGTATGAATTGTGCAAAATTACCGCTTGATTATTATTTTTTTCTGCATATTTACAGCGTTCAGTCAATATTATTTCACCAGTTGAACAATTTAACATAATGATAATTTTTTTTTAATAAAAAATAAAACATTTCAATAAATATATCAATATAACTCACTTGGATCTCTCGTGCTGGGGATTTCATTAATATATTATTTAAATGTAGTGGTATGGAAAATGAAGTAATTATAAATATATGGCATGGTTTTTTTCTGATATTATTATAATTATATGTTATAGTACGTTGGGTTTTTTAGTGCGGTTGAGTGATTTCCGTTTCAGTCGGTATTTGATGCATATTTTATATTTCTGATCTCCTTATGTTATGTATCCAGCTTTTAATTTGAGATTTAAATATAATAATAATTTTGTGAGTTTTGAATGAGAGTGTAAAACCTATTTTTTATCGAGATGAATGTGTGCATAGACCAAAAAATTTTAACCTGTAATATTGCATATAACATTCGTAATTGTTTTAAATTAAGTGCAAAAGAATACAAAAACAATAAAAAAAGTGTAATGACATTGGGAATCTTTCACATGAGATTGATTAATAGTTTATTGATCACGTAATAACTGGTGTCCTTTGGCGATAGTGTTGCGTCCCTCGGAACTGACTAGCTCGTCAATAACGCTTCGTCATTGACACTGCGCTGTTACTTTGCTCGGAACTAGAAATAAAGGGCTACCTAGTGCATTTCATATCAAAGGTTATATGGCATTTTCATTTAACAAGTGAACAGAAAAACTGGTGGAGAATTAATTTGTGTAAAGCTTTTGCTGTATCCTTTCACCAGCGGTAGCTTTGTGGTAACCTAATTAAGTAATCTTTTTGAAAATGTTTCCAACGGCCTCCGTGGTCAAGAGTCAAGGCTCTTGACCTAAACTAGTAATTCGAAGGTCGCGGATACAAATCCTAGTGTGCGCTAATAAATTTTATTTAATTAATTTGTAAATCAGAAATAATTAATAAAATATAATAAATGTAAGGTATTTATTGTATTATCGAGTGGAAAATACTCTCAGTAGGTGTATCGCTCTGATGAAAGACAATAATTCAGAATTGAGACGTTGCTTGAGATGGCTTTAGCCGTGTTTGGTGACCTTCCTCTCCCACAATATTTTGTCCCCTCCCTATTACTACCTTCAGCCTCACAACATATGCCAATTGATGGGATGTCATAGTTTAGCTGGCTATAGACGGTTGGGAGCAGTTGAGACTCTTGTGCGGTATTTACATAGAACAGATTTTCTAGATAAATTAATTAGATTAAGGTACTTGTAGGTATATAGAAACACAGAAAAAAAATTTTTTGTCATAATTTTATAAAAAGTTAAAGAAAACTTATTTTGTAAATTCCACAAGAAAATCAGATACTAAATAAAATAGTACCTATTCCTGAAAAAAAGTTCATGCCTACTCAAAGGTATTTCAATTACTTTGTAAGAAAATAAATAAGTTCTTTCCCTCTTCGGTATTAGTGATTGAAGTAGTCTTATAATTGAAGAAATTTGTGAAGTTTTTAAAGAAGATTTATTTTATTAATTATTCTATTCTCTTCCAAAGTTACATAATACAACTGATTACACTTTTTTCTAACATTGCATTAATATAACAACGAGAGTAAAAATAAGATCGATGACTGAAATTTTGTTTCGACATTGGAGGTACATAATTCAATGCATGCATGAGATAAGTATTGCCATGGGGATGGCTTAAATAGAATTTGGAAATTGAGACGTCACACGTCTAAATACATGACTTGTTTATTTAGATTTTAGATATTCTAAAAATAACTACAGCTTAATAATAAGCTCTTTAGCGGGTGAATTAGGTTTGAGTGAAATTCTTTGCTTTATAGTAAAGAAAAGGTTGAACAAATGATCACAGAATGCACGAAAAAACTTATGTTTTTTCTGTTACGCCTTTAACACGGGAAATTATTTTAGTTCTGTGAACAGTAGACTTTGCTTAATGTTGATTACTCCTACTCGATAGCTTGCAATAGTCACAACAACGCCCATGCGCTCTTGCGAAATAAAAGAGTACTATCCGACACTGCTACCACTTTGACAGGATTTACCCGACACAGAACACCCAAACAAATTTACAGAGAGATGAAATGCAAAGCGGTCAAGTAAAAATAGGACTTCGCTATACCCGCTAAGTCAATTATGGATTCAAAATCATAGAAGTAAAAATTTAAAATAAGAATTAAAATGGCTTTTTATAATTAAAAATCACTTGTTAACTTTATGCTTCATTGTGATATTAATGAAGCAAGTCTTAAATATATTAACATATTAAAATTAACATAATAATAATGGTTCATTCCCAGATAGCTTGGCGTATATGTGCAGTTAAATTATCATTATGTTTCTTTCATACTAGCTGTGCCCCGCTACGCATTGCTCCGGCTCAGTCTGTCTGTGCAGATATAGAAACAATAACGCGTGTTGCTTGTTGAAGACGCTGTTTTTAAAAATAGCAGGTTTTTTCCAGAGATGGCGCTGTTTTTCAAAAAGCATGTTTTTACCTGTCGCAGGTTATATACTGATTAGGATTAACCCATGCTTCCCATTAGTTTTATTTTTGTTTTTACTCTAAAATTATTCTATTAATTTTAAAGAATGTTAAAAAGTATTAAACCTCATAATTTATTTACATATTATGTGTGTACGCATTCATGTACATCTGTCTACATCCTACGTCTATCTTGATCTCATCCTAGTGAGACAGGCATTGAAAAATATTTATACAGGTGTCCCAAAAAAAAATGCCAAGCAAAAGTATAGAAGTTAAGCACCTATAGGGCTACCCAAATCATCCCTCATGAATGTTCCATGAGTTTTTGTAGTTTTTTAAGTTATGATTTTTTTTCGTATATTTTGTGAAACCTTAAAAGAAATTTTTGATTACAGAGACATGAAATATTAATATACATGATTGATTTTTTTTCTTATTAGGTGAATAGTATGTTTTTTAGACAGTCGCGGGTAGATCTGATACCATTGCGCCATAAAAAAAATTAATCCCAAAGTTAGTTGAAAATCTTAACTTTCAAATTTCTAGGACGATTAAAAAAAAAGGTTCTAAAAAAAAATTCGCCTAAACCTTTTTTAAAAACTTGTCGACTTTCAACTATTTACCCTTTAAATATCATTGAGTTATATCTACGGCTTTATACTTGAAAATTGTCAGAAAGCAAAATAAGTCCAAAAAAACCCGTTGAAAGGGCGAGATTAAAAAAACTAAATAATAATTGTCATTGATTTAACATTAGTTTTCAAAATGTCGACGTTCGTGCTCAAAATAAACCCTATATCTTCTTAAAAAGTTTTGTTTTAGTCGCATGAACGCCACTCTGTTAGTTTTTATAGTTTTTTCTGCCCACCAAGATATTATAAACTTGAGAAAGAAAATTGAAAAAAGTTTCAAAAAGGTTTGGGCACAACTTTTTCAGTGACTTATTTTTTAAGGAACCTCGAAAATTTTAAAAGTTTATAATTTCAATTTTTAGATTCAGCATTTTTTATAGCGCAATGTTATCGGATCTGCCCACAAATGTTTTTGTAGAAAAGACATTCTATACACCCAATAAAAAAAAATCAAGCATGTTTCTCAATAATTCAGAAGTATAAAAAATGTGTAACCTTTTTTGAAATTCCATTATTAATTTCTATGGAAAAAATATTTTAAAGTAAACATTGGTATGACGAAATTTTTTTTTCTTTTTTCAATTCTACCATCATGTAGAATCACCTCCCGAAGTTAGAGCATTTTACCCCCGGACATCCTGTATATTGTAACGTCATTATGTGTTATACATTAGTCAATAGGCCCTGACGAAATTGGAGCTAAGTGAAGCTTGCTTGGCTGTCATGTATTGATTCAATAAGAGTGGTGCATTACAAAGGGTGTACTTTTTGGGTGTTTTCATTTAAAATTGTTTTTAATAATAATAATATTTTAAACCACTTGAATTGAAAAAAAGACAGAGAAAAGAAGAAACATAGTTGGTTACAAAAAATACTAACTCGGAACTATTCATTTTAAATATTAAATTTTACCCTTTCTCATTCTAATAAAACTTGTATTAGCTACTTTTAAAGAACATATTATTATAAACAAATAATGGTTTGTTTAGGTCTTGGCGGCAGTTTTTACTCCATCTTCAATCTTTGTAATGCATGGTGGGCTGGATTGGAAGAGACTGCTTGAAGGAGTCCTTTTGACCTCTCCAGCCGGACTCCCTCGACCTACCGCCTTACACCGCAGTGGGTGGGATGGATTCATACGTCCGTCACCCCTAGACAAATTGACCCCTAGATTGCTACCCACCCCTCGTATTTTTTCCTTCTCAGAACTTCATCTCCTTCCTTTTATTAAAAACACCCTCCACACAGAATCAGGCTCTGAAGAATTTTTTATTCTCAAGGCTTCGTGTAAAAAAAATACATTGCCTGGAAAGAGATACGCTTGTAACATCAATTTATCAAATTTTACTTTAGTCGTTAAACCTTCGAAACTTTAAAACATGTTTAATCGATGCAAAAAACGCACGAAAATACCATAAAAGTTTGTCCATATGTCAGCTACAGCAGTATTGCTTTTGTGTGTTACGATATATTCTTATATTATCCTTAATACTGTTTTCAGCACGTTTCCATGCAATATTTTTATTTTATTATAGAAATTTCCGACAGCTAAATATATTGTGGAACCATTCTGCTTCACCTACCGAGCTATTACTGTGATTATAACATACTTTCGTTAATTATTCTTAATTGCTTTATTAAAGTACCACCCTAAAGTTTTAAAGTAATTTGACTAACCTGAAGCCTGAATGCTTTTAGAACCCTCTAAAGTAAGGTGATCAATCACCTAGGAACATGTTATGAAAGTTTTCTTTGAAATTAAACCAATTTTTTATTATAAATTTACGGCACAGTGTTTTGAAAATAAAGCAATTTAAAACAAAGCAACGGTAACGAAACGAAATATATATGTATTTTCCCTTAGAAAATTTAAAAAAAATATTGTCTCTATTAAAATAACCTCAAACAACCTCTCAAATACATTTTTTAATGACACTATTGATTAAAATTTCTGCAATTTTTTTTTACATTTAACACGTTTTCATAATGCATTTAATCGCAAAATACAGCGTTGAGAATTAATTATAAACAACGAGGGAGAAATAGGTTTTTCAGATTTATTTATTTATTTATTCATTTTTGGGAAATTGACAGTTTACATTTAATCAGTTTATACATAAGTGTTATTTAGTAAAATAAAACCAATTATGGATTTCCTCCTTGTGAATTTAACTGAGACAGCATAATTTAAATTTGTGAGAAAGGAATATTAATTAAAAAAATTAAATAAAGAAAATATTATATGAAACGAAAAATTTACAAAACAATACATTTATAGCCATGTAGAGAGGTTGTAGATATAAATCAAATCATAATAGAGATATAAACAATAGAGACATAAACATTATTCACAAATCATCAGAGAAATATTTTTTTACGGACCTCTTGTATTTGGTAAGTTCAAAACTGAAAATATCAACCTTTATATGTAGTTCACTGTAACGACTCTGCATTTTGTCAGTCTGTACTCAAATTGCAAATAGAGATGGTGTAAGGTAGATACATAAATATTTTGCAGTATGGTAACAGCACCCCCGTTACAGTAGGCCTGTAATCCAGCTGGCTTTGGGTTTTTGCTAAAAGCTTGTAACAGAACACGCTATAAGCGCGCTTTATTTGCATGGCTTTGCCTATTTCAGCATATCGCTCACCATACATTCCCATTGGTAGTGTTTGGCGAGCGGTGCGCTGAAATAGGCCAATTCATGATGCTTATTGCGTAATGTGTCGCCTACGTAATGAAATTTTAAATTGAAGATATTACTGTGTTTGGATTGTGCGAAAATAGACAGTAATTAACACATAATATTATTAGCTCGGTGACAGTTCAACCAAAAGACCCTGAATAACCTTGCACGCCAATACCTACATTGTTGTCTCTCTCATACAACATCCAGTCGCACTTTAATCAGTCGTTTTTGTGCAGACTCACCTTTAGGGCGCTGTAGAAATAAAAAGCTTATGTCTACAATGATCCTTTTCTCAAACTACGAGTATCATCAACTTATTGCATCCACAGGTTCGTTGATCAACAAAACACCCGTATCACCCATCCCCATAGATGGCAGTTAGTAATATTCTCAAGGTTATCCTACAGTAATAAGGTATTTCAATATTAATATATTTTCAAAGAATGTTGCCTTTCTAACCTTAATGAAAACACTGGTATAGACCATTGTAGATATATATTTTTTACAAATGTCCATTTCACGGTTAAAATAATGAAAGTTTGCAATTTTCAAAGCAACTATCTGGCGGGTTACGCGTGACATCATACTTACCTCGGTTTTGTCGGTTAACAGTAAGGTAAATCCCACTCGATTCGGTATGAAATCAGCAAATCTCAATTTAATTATTTGGCAAGGTTTCCCAAAAACACGATTAAAAAAAATGTATACCGCGGTGACAAACCGAATCTACGCAGCGCAACTTGGTACAAAATTGTCCACATTCTTAATTCAGGCGGCGTAAGTTCTGTTAGAACCTGCCGACCAATCACAGGGCGTTTAAGTCTTTTACGGTTTCGATCGTTTTTAAATAACGATGTATTAATTCCAAGCACAATTAATTATGAACAATAAAACTTATATATTCTGAATCAGAGTATGTTGATTTATATGAATATATCTTTTTTAATCAACAATATTTTTCACTCAAGTTCTATGTTCTCATATTATGTATCTCAATCTGCTTTTGTTAGTCGTCAAACTCATACGATAACTTGTGAGTAGGTATTTACTACTCAATGTTTATAAAATTTCTTGTACTACGTTCGTAATATCATTGGTAAAACCTACTTCACTTTGACTACTGTTTTAATCACTTTCAATTCTGCTCTGTTCGGCTATGTCAGGTTCTTTAGAACTTTTATGTAATATTATTACTGTAAAAGTTCCGCTCGATTTTTCTTGTACAATTACGCTCAAATTAAAAAGGTGAAGTCATATTTATGAAAGTTTTTAAATTTTGATTTCTTTTCCAACATTAATTGAAACGCCTCAAAAGCAAAACAAACAACAAATTTCCAAGTAATAATTACCGGGAATTTGTTCGGCATTTAATCTATAAGTGAGAACATAAGTGTATTTCAAGATGGCTCCTGTCTTTTTTTTCTTTTTTTATTTTGTTAGCATTCTTTTATGTATTTAGTACTTGAATTTTTATGTAGTTTAATTTAATCTTATCTATACATACTGAAGTAACTACATGCATTTCTGTTCTTGCATTCAGTGTATTGCATCGGAGTACTTAGATGCCTACATAATTGATATTGCAAACATTTATTATGCATTACTAGTCTGTTAAGAAAACCTATGCAGTGTACACGTTAAGTGTTCCCTCACAGCGTTTAATTCGAGTCAATTACGGAGACTTGTACAGTGATAAACAGCATTGTCCTTCACGGCCATAATATCGATCGAAAAGATCAGGGTAAGTTAGAATCGCTTTTCAATTCTAACCGTTAACCACAGCACCCCAATAGTGCTTTCAAATATTGATTACAGTGTACAATAAAACCTCAAAGTGATTTGCTCTTCACATTTGCGATGCCCATATATAAATTGCATGTTTATTTTATCCTTTTTATCTCTCAATTCCACTATCAACTATCACGACAGGCGGAATCCTTTGCCATTTGCTACGGATTAGAGCAACTGGTTCAGGAGCCTACAAGGGTTCCTGATGTCCAGACTCACCGCTCCAATCTGTTAGACCTATTCTTAACTACTGTGCCACACGGTTATAAGATTGACGTCACAGCGCCTCTGGGATCATCCGACCACTGCCTAGTGACGACATCAATCCCCGTTAACCTCAGACCAACCAATGAGAGGCTGAGGAGAAAAGTGTGGTACTATAGGTCAGCAGATTGGTTCGGTATGCGGGCCCATTTCAACGCTTTTCCGTGGTCAGCTGTTTGTTTTCGGACTTTGGACCCTTCAAGATGTGCCCAAGAGATTGGTGAAGTCATCAAATTGGCGATGGATGGCTTCATACAATCGATTACTAAAGAAACTGGTGTGGGCTCAAAGCCATGGTTCAGTCGACAATGCTCCGAAGCAGTTTGACAAAAAAACGCGGCTTACCGAGCCTACAACACATCTCGAACGCCCGAAAGCAGATCAGCCTACAACAAATCGGCAAAGGAATGCAAGAGAATCATTAATAGGTCAAAATTCGAACACGACCTGCAGATCAGCAAAAAGCTGGCTGCCTGCCCGCATGGCAGCAGAGCATTCTGGTCGCTTGCGGGCTCAATAGGTCAGAATTTTTGCAAAACCAGTTTGCCACTTCTTACCAGACCTGACGGCTCACTAGCAAACACCGCCACCGAAAAGGCTAACCTATTAGGGAAAATGTTTGCGGAAAACTCGACCCTCGACGACGGAGGTGGAGGACGGAGGCCGTCGGTTCCTCACTGCGGCTTCTATATGAAAAAGCTGAGGATCCGGCATCGGGATGTACTCCACGTCATACGGAGGCTCGATGTTAACAAAGCTAGTGGACCTGATGGAATACCTGCCCTGGTATTGCAGAGGTGTGCTGCGGAAATAGTTCCAGTTTTGACAAAGCTCTTCAAAATGTCCCTGAAGTGTGGCACTGTGCCCTCTGGTTGGAAAAAAGCGGTAAATAAAATAATTTAACGGAGTGTCCGCCAATCAGACATGTTGTCATTTTATTTTCTTATTATCTTCAAGATTGCTAACTGATACAATCCACGTGCCAATTATAAAATACTAAGTCACTAGTTAATATTCAAATATTATACATTGTCCACAAATAAGTATGACACGTTTTATACTTAAGATATTGACGATGTTCTTAATCCGACATGAATATGCAAAATTCGATGTAAAACGATATAAATTATTTATGAGTTAATTTAAAAAAAAATTATCTTATCTATCAGATATAAAAAATTGACATTTTAATTGATTATTTCTCATCTAATTGGTTTATTAAAAATACATTGATACTGATTTTATTCAAAATAATGGTGTCTTACCGATTGAGCATGAAAAAAAAGAATGACATCTTGTGGATTTCATACACACCCTATTCCTTACATGCATCGTAGTGTGAGTCTGTCTGCAAAGAAAATGCTTGCGTTAGTGTTAGTATTCCGCTGTGGCACATGATTGGCCAAGCGGCAGAATCGGAAGCAAGGTATAGGGTGATCGCTAAGTAAAAACTTTTAATATATTTGTTACAATGCATTATGCAATGAGACAAAAACTAGGTTCTGTTAGGTCTTATATAAAATATTTATATTTAAATCACTTTTATTGATATTCGAACTATCTATAACACAAAAAGCTTGTGTCATCGTGATTAATAAAATTAACATTTTTACGATTGTCACCAGTAAACCGCTTAGTTGACAGAACCTCTTTTAAATTCAATAATATTACTTTTGAAAACTTTTTTCATAATAATATACATTACATGATGTTTATTACCCTTGAAATAATAACTCCTACCTCTCAAACAAGTCTGCGTGTCTTTTTTTTAGTACTAATACCTACATTGTTGTCTCTCTCATACAAAGATATTAGAAGAACGAGATATGCTATGTTGGCCGCCGGACCGTAGCCGGAGTACTACCTAATTAGGGTACTTTGAACGGTATCGGGACGCGTACGCACAGAAATCTGTTGTATGTATTAGTGCGGATACCTTAGCGTAAGCGAAGGTGTGCAGTAGTATTGGTGAACAAAACCGGCGACACTCGGCAACACAATTCCACACAGTATGAACTGCTCATAGCACATCTCGTTCTTCTAATATCTTTGCTCTCATACAACAGCCAGTCGCACTTTAATCAGTCGTTTTTGTGCAAACTCACATTTAGGGCGCTGTACAATAAAACTCCTATAATAATAAACGAGTGGGTAAGACGGCCTGGAAACCAACGTCCACTTTACTATCCTCAAAAAATCTATCTGACTCTCGAAACCTTGATGCTTCTCGTACTTTGGTACTCACCATCGAGGGGCCACCCTATAATATATTACTGACATCTGTCGGATAGCCCTTTAAACTTTTCGATCCGTATACACTAGAGCCATCTATGTATCGTTGCTCGAACTATTACATATCAGATCTTAATTACTTCAGAATAGGATATATTTTTACTACTTGCAACTTTACGTATATGTTTATAAATACTCAAAACTTGCTCTTGGAGTATTGGAGTTACTCGGAACATTTCTCCTAACCAAAACGTGTGTTGACTGCCGTATTGACTTGTTGAGATACTGTGCGAAATATGAACAGCATTTCCTTTTGATGATAGCTTCTAAATGTCATCGTAGAATATGGGTCACATCGAAACCCTTGTAAGTTTCATGCTAAACAAATTCCTGAATATAAAATTGAATACATTGGAACGTGTATATTGTAGTTTACTTGTATTTCTGTTGAATCAATTGCATTGACAAGTGAATTTATCGCTCCTGTAAAATATATTTTACTTTAACAATTATTTTATAAGCAATAATTATTAGCCTGAAACACTCATCCACATTGAAAAATCTCCTGATAAAAGATACATGACGCCAACGGGACTTGAACCCGTGTCTTTTCGATTTCCGGTCGACAGCTCTGACCACTGAGCTATGGCGGCTTATCTCTTATCCGCGAAATAATTCAATATATACTAGTGTTTCATTCAACAATTACTGCTTGTTACATTTTTCACCTGAAACAACCAACTTTATTTTATATGAGAAAGGCATTGTAAGTGCTAACTCTCTCACTAGATGGCGTCGAGACAAATCGTCTGCATTTTTTGGTGAGAATATTAGAACTTGTCAAATATTAATTATTATTTTTTTGGTAAACTAATGTTTAAGACAAAATTTTTCAATGTGGATGAGTGTTTCAGGCTAATAATTATTGCTTATAAAATAATTGTTAACCTTTGTGCTATGCATAAAATCGAAAGGACATGGGTTCAAGTCCCGTTGGCGTCATGTATCTTTTATCAGGAGATTTTTCAATGTGGATGAGTGTTTCAGGCTAATAAATATTGCTTATAAAATAATTGTTACCCTTTGTGCTATGCATAAAAAATCTTGTCTTAAACATCAGTTTACCAAAAAAATAATAATTAATATTTTATTTTATTCAAAAAGACTCTTTTATTGCTGAATGTTGAATAACGTATAAATGTGTACATATACTTAAAAAAATAGTACTGCACAACAGTTCCAACCGCCTGTAGAGCATCCACCACTCTCAGTGAGAAAGAATGGAATACGATATTGGAATTGCAGTCCATCATATCAGGCAGACTCGTGAAAAATCAAGGGATAGTCTGAATCAGTTCAATTTTTAAAAATGGAAATTAAATTAATAATATGTTAAAATATCACCTTGGGCACCTACTTTATCGCTTGTCACAAAATTAGTACCTACCAATTTTTAAAATGAAACTGTAGTTCGCTGAACCAGATTTCACGTAGGACTACCGCTCAGCCAACCGTATTTAGTATTTTTGATAATTTTTTTATTTTTATATAAATATTATTATAGTATACATATACATACAAATACAAATGTCAAATATTATTATAATATATTCTTTAAATACACTCTTCTATGTACCAACTAGAAATACTAGATCAAAAATTCTTTTTAATAGCAACAAAAATATTAGGACTGAGTCATATATATACTCGCTTGTACCCAGATTACATATAGTTGGCAATACTTTCTCAGAAAAATTAGATGTACAATTGCACGGAGCTTACTTACAAGAAGGCAATAATAACATATCCCATAAATACTAATAAATATTAAGACCAACACAATTATTTAAGCCCTTTTCTGTCTGAAATATCAAGAACAACGCAACTACTTTCAGCACTTTCTGTCTGAAATATCAAGATCTTTTTTATTTAATATATATAAAGTGGGTACAGGATATAATATGAGTACATAAAAAATATATTTACATTACAAAATATATTTATGTTCGCAATCTCACCAATGAAGAAACTGGTTCTTGTGCTTGGCGAGAGAGTTACACTAATTATAAGAAAAAATAGAATCATTATATTATAGACAAAATTGACCGACTGGAGTACCTAAACCAAATATGCAATATCGATATAAGAGGTATTCCAGAATCAAACACTGAAAATCATATTGAAACACTAAAAAAAATATCCAAAATTATTAACTATGGAGATACCGCACTACCCTTACAATCTGAAATTACGAAAATACATAGGCTAGGACCAAAACTGTCCGAGAAGAATCCCAGATCATTAATAGTGTCTTTCAATAATATTAAATCACGTGATGATTTTCTTAACAAAATTAAAGCATATAAAAAATCCACTGCGACCACCACAAATAAACTAAACACAGCGGACCTAGGACTGTCACAAGAAGCCAAACGTATTTATGTGTCCGAACACCTGACACAAAAAGGAAAATATCTACTTTCGCAAACAAAAAAATTTTCAAAAGAAAACGATTATAAACACTCCTGGACGGCTTCGGGGCGTATTCTGCTGAGAAAAACGGACACCTCCAAAATCATCACAATAAAAAATGTCCTTGATCTCGATCGACAAAAACGTCAATCACTGTGACGGTTGATAAAAGGTATTTCATTCTTTACTGTGCTACATAATAATAATAATCATTCGGCTGATATCTTTTTTTTCGCAAGTTTTTATATGTGCCGGATCTCTAGTAACAAAGTATATACAAAAAATAATGCATCTTTACTGTCTTTAGTATTTTTATCTTGTAACAGAACGATTATTGTAATAATTGCTAATCTTGCTACTTACTATTCTTACTATATTTTATCTCCTTTGTTTGAAACTCGAGTTTTTTCAGTACCCTATAAGGAAAAATTTGTTCATTCCGTAAATATTATTTTCCTTGCAAGTTTCTCTTTGTCTCGTATCACTCTTAACAATTTAAATACTCTAAATAATGTATTCTTACCTTCTTTAGTAGATTTCTCTTGTATGAACATAATTTTTGTAATCACTGCTAATATTGTTGTTAAACATTTTCACCATATTTTACTTCTTATCATCCAAACACATTATTTTTTAACATTATTCAAGAAAAAAATAGATCATTCTGTAAATATTTTTTTCCTAACATGTTTTTGTATGATCCATACAACTATTTTCCATTTATTAACCATTCAAATGAACATATTCGTACTTTCTTGTAACAGCATAACTACTGCAAAAATTGCTAATCTATCTTGTAATTACTCTTACCATAGTTTATTAATTTTGATAAAAACTAAAGACTCTTTAATATTCTATAAGAAAACAGTAGATAATTCCATACGTATTGTCCTACTCACATGTTTTTATATGATTTACACCATCATCAATAATGTATTTACCCAAAATAATGTGTTCATACCTTCCTTAACAGATTCCTCTAGTTTTGACATAACTACTGTCACAAATTCTAATGTTTTACCCTATCTTTCGACATTCTCACCATATAAACAAATAATACCACTTTTATTAACACGAATATTTCTCACCAGTATTAATATTTGCGGTTGTTTCTTGACAACACTTAATACATTTACCTCAATACTATTTAAATCTTGGAAAGAAAGTTACTGGAAATGCTCTAACTCTGTTTTAATTACATCTTTGTTCACTAACCTTGTTCTTATCTATTCATCACACTTACCCATACTCTTCATACATGCTCGTGATACAATTAGCTGGTACTAGCCAAACGAAATGATTGATATTAATCTACAAATAGAAAACCACGGTAACGTGATTTCTCCTGAAACCAATGATGCCTCAAAGTGCATAAATATTCTAAAACCCTATAAACGATTAAAAATATTCTCAACAAACATTCGAAGCATTGATAAGAACTATAATGACCTTCTTGTAACACTTGCCGATTTGAATAATATTTTTGACATAATAATTTTAACTGAATGTTGGATCAAATCAAATTGCACTCACAAAAACATTACAGGATTTACAGTTTTCAATACACAAAATAATAAGACACAGTCAGATGGAGTAATTGTCTATGTAAAATCTGAGCTGGACCCGATTATCTCTGAATTAATCATTGATTATGCCAACTGCCTTAAAATAAAAACCATCCAAACCACAATTCTTGCACTATACAGGTCACCTAAACACCAAAATATTTCATCCTTCCTTAAATCCTTAGACTTGGCCTTATTTAACTGTACACCAAATGAAGAGCTAATGGTGATCGGTGACATTAACATAGATTTACTTAAACCAAAAGCATCACAAACTCTCGACTATAAAAATCTCATGACTCAACACGGGCTTATTTCTTATATTAATGCTCCTACTAGAGTAACTGATACTAGTAACTCATGTATTGATCACATATTTCTACGAACAAAAAAAAATGCAAAGGGAATTATATATCAATCAACCATAACGGACCATTTCTCAATAGCAATTGGTCTTATGCATAATAAACCCACTACCGGAACGTCACGTAGTAATATAAAAAAGAAACACATTAATCTCGAGAAACTAACTTCTAAAATTATTTTAGAAAATTGGCTCTCCACTCTAAACTCCACAGACGTAGACATTGCTTTTAATACCTTCTCTGAAACTCTCTTGCAACATATTGAGGATGTCACTGAAGAATCCCATGTGAATAATTCAAAAAATAAAAAACTGAAACCATGGATAACAGATGGCCTAATTTTTTGTATTAAAAAACGGGACAAGCTTCACAAAAACTTACTCAATAATCCAGACATTCAAGCCCAAATATTTTATAAAAAGTACAGAAATATATGTAATAATATCATTAAAACCACAAAAGAAAACTACTACAAAGAAAAACTGTCCAGAGTCGGTAATAATAACAAACAAATTTGGAATATCGTCAAAGAAATATCTAACACTGATCACCCAGTACAACCAATCAATAAATTAAACATCAACGGCCAAGACACCTCCCTAAATGACCATCCAGACACTGTGACCAATCACATAAATGAATACTTCTGCAATATCGGTAAAAATCTAGCATCAAAGATTTTAAATAAGACATCAACCGATGAAAATGCCCTTGCCGACATTATCAACCAATGTGCCAGTGAAACAGATAATATACTCACCTTAAACCCGACCAACTACGATGAAATTTCTCAAACTATTAGACAGTTAAAGCCCTCTCATTCGTGCAATCATGACAAAATTTCCTCAACTATACTAAAAACAGTTGAACCCTTTATAATCCATCCATTAGTACATATCATAAACCTCAGTCTCACTAAAGGTGAATTCCCAAACAAACTCAAACTTGCCCTAGTTCAACCAATTTTTAAGTCCGGAAATCCTACTGACATAACAAACTACAGACCAATTTCTATATTATCATCACTATCAAAAATTATTGAAAAAATAGTTAAAAAAAGACTTATCGACCATCTTACAAAATATAACATACTCTCGTCAAACCAGTATGGCTTTAGAGAAGGACTCAATACAGATTCAGCTATTTTAGAACTAACATCACATATAACACAAGCCTTAGACAAAGGTGATAAATGTCTGGCAATATTTCTGGATTTAGCTAAGGCATTTGATACAGTATCTCATCCAATCCTTCTAGCCAAGCTCAAAAAAATCGGAATAAAGAATAAGGCTTTTGATTGGTTCAAATCATACCTCACAGACAGAAAGCAATGTGTTAAGCTACCATCGCATAAACCATCCCATTCAACTAGCATTAACTTTGGTGTGCCACAGGGCAGTGTACTCGGTCCCACACTTTTTCTCATTTATATCAATGACTTATGTAAACTATCTATTATTGATGGCAATATAATCACTTTCGCCGATGACACTGCCCTAGTACTAAAAAGTAAGACATGGGAAGAAACATTTCACAGAGCGGATCTAACATTGCAAATTATTAAACAGTGGTTGGATGATAATCTACTCACCTTAAACATAACTAAAACGAAATATATAACGTTTAGTCTTAATATTCCGAGTCAGCCTTCAATTAATCATACACTAAAAATACATTCTTGTAGAGATAACTCTAGTTGTCTGTGCAATCCACTAGAACGAGTAGATTCCATTAAATATTTGGGTGTAATAATTGACAATAAACTACGATGGGAAGATCACGTAATAAATGTTACAAACCGTATACGGAAACTGGCATATATCTTCAGGTCATTACGAAATATTCTAAATAAAAATACACTAAAAACGGTATACTTTTCTTTATGCCAATCAATTATATCTAACGGTATAATAGTCTGGGGAGGATGCTCTAACACGATATTAGATCCATTAATTAAAGCTCAAAAATTGATAATGCGGACTATTTACAAAGTACACTATATTCACCCCACGAAGGACTTATTTAACGACTTCAAAGTACTCAACATAAAATCCTTATACGTCAAAAACATATCCTCCTACTATAAATTCAAACATACGAAAAAAAATATTTTTGAATCGACCCATAATACAAGATATTCCAACAAATCGAATTATACTATTCCCCCAATAAAAACCTCAATGGCACAAAGACAATTTAACTTTCTTGCTCCAAAAATATTCAATAATTTAACATTAGAAATAAAATCAATAGCCAAATACGACAGTTTCAAGAAAGCGCTCGGGGATTTTTTGATGTGTGATTGTTATAGTGTTAGTAGCCTATTCCAAGTACTCAGATAGAGGTGTATATATTGTTTATATGCGTGAGGATGCGTCATATGGGTGTATGTATACATGTGCTGTTATATGTATATAGGTATGTCTGCTGCTATATACACATGTGTGCTTGCATGCACACATATTAAAAATTATATATATAATTATGTACATTTTTACAATCTAATGCTAATTTACTTCTTTCTCCTTTCTAATTTCTATCTTCTACTTTTTATTACAATTTTTCCAAAATTTTAGCTTCATCTTTAGTTACTAATTTCATATGTTTACACTAGATTTCATATTTCATACAAATTAATTACACTCAATTGGTCACCATGAAACAGGCAGCCGCCTAGTATGGTGATTCATTATATCTACTTTATGTAAATTTCATAATAATGTAACATGTATTAAATAAATAAATAAATAAAAATTATGCTATAAGTAAGTATATATATGATAAGAATAATATATAAAGAGACAAAATCTAAATACAGTGGAGATGAGTATAGACTGATGAGAAATATCAATGAAGGGAAAAACAGGCAATTATTTAGTTCTTTATTTCTGAAAGTGTAACTTCAGTTTTAGTTTAAGTATGTTAATATCCTTTAATTTCTTTATTTCAATCGAAAGGTTGTTGAAATACTTTATTCCTAAATATTTATAGTTATTTTGCATTTGTTTGGTTTTACATTTTGGAATTTTGATATTGTATTTATATCTTTTAGATAAGTGGGTTTCAAATTTGTTGATTATATTATCTTTATAAATTTGGATAATTGCATTTTTCTTGAATATATCTTCTACTCAGGGCACCCCGAAATCTGTGAATAGTGTTACTGTTGGATACGTGGAGGGTTTCTTGAGGATTACTTTGAGGATTAGCTTCTGGACCACTTTGATCGGGGTTAGAATCTTATTGTATGACCCCCCCCCATCCAATAATTCCGTATTGAACCTACGTAACTATTTTAAGCATTTTTCTGTCTGAAATATCAAGACCGAATCAACTACTTTAAGCCCTTTTTTGTCTGGGATATAAAGACAATCTCATCCATTTTAAGTCTTTGTCTGAAATATGAAGACCAGCTCAACTATTTTAACTCCTCTACTATCTGAAATATCAAAACGAATTCAACTTTTTAGTCCTTTTCTGTCACATAGATAAATTCAACTATTTTAAGCCCGCAAAGTCATTAATATCAAATTACAATAAAAAATAGACGAAACCAATTATTTTTTCAAATATTACAATAAAATTTTACGAAACTGGGGACCAAAGGCGTGAAATATGTCTCCATTGAAATCAGATCATCATTATTTCCGCTCTTTTTTGCCTTTTTTATTCTCTCACAGTAGATAAAAACTACCTGCCAATTTCCTAAAATAGATGCCCTATGAGTTCACGTTTTCAGCTTACTTCCTCCGGAAAAGCGCCTACAGCAAAAATTTAAAAGCTCCCTTTTTCATCGCACCTTCCTCAAAGCACTAAAACTCTTATCCCTGACTATCTTTGAAGAAAAAAATCAAACATTCTTTGTTTACGAATGAAAACCTGACTATATTTTGAAATTTCCTGCTACCATAATCATTAGCAGAAGATGTCGCTTGTGCAAAAATGGACTTAGAATTGGAATGGACTTGAACCTAGAATTTAGAATCAGCCGAAAAATTGAATGGTGTTCTGCCTATTAGTAAAATCATCTCCAGACAAGATTCCTCTTTAACAGTCAACTCGAATCTCTTACTACCATTATTATAAGCGTAAGATATCGCTTGTGTAATTATTGAATTAGGACTTAGCCAGCCGAGGAACTAAATGGAGTCATGCCTATTAGTACGGTCATCTCCAGACAAGTTTCCATTAAAACACTAGTTCCAAGAACAAAAATTGTTTAGTGAAATCTTTACTTTAGCGAGTCGTATAACAAAATGGTCTCCATCACATTTCAAATTTTATACACAACAGTAACCGAGCGCGATGAAATAATAATTATGAAGGTGTGTTTATACGAACTCTCTGTAAACCACAAAAATATGGAATTTTTCGTTGTCATAGAAACAATTTTTATTTGGGCAGTAATGAAAAAAAAAACATTTTTTATGAATTCACACCCTGAAAGTTTTAAGGTATGAGCTTGGAAAGTGGTGTAATAATTTTCCTAAATATTACTGCATGTTTCCACGTAACATTAAACAAATATATAATCGATATAAAACTTACAATATATAAGCCCTCTTACATCTAATTCAAATCTAAAAATAACACAACGTAAGATTAATTTCATAATTCAACTCGCCATCGAATTTCGAGGTCTCGCTTCGAAAGTCTAGAAATAAATGCAGTATTCTTATAATTTATTTATTGATTTTCGGGAAATCGACAGTTTACATTTAATCAGTTTGAACATAAGTATTATATAATAAAATAATACCAATTAAGAATTTCCTCCTCGTGACTTTACCTCTACTGAGACAGCATAATATGGAATAAGTAAATTTCTGAGAAAGGAATATGAATTGAAAAATTTAAACAAAACAATAATATATATAAAATAAAACACAGAACAAATTATCGCTCAATAAATAACCAAATTACAACATGGGATAGAGCGATAATTTCTGCTGTATTTTATATTATAAGAAACTTCGAAAACCTATATATAAATGCTTTCTAAAAAGTTTCTTAATATAATATACAAAAATTTGATTTTTAAGTCCATGAGAGTTCCTACCAATAATATTGCTAACTGCTTCAAATTCGTCTTTGAACATTTTACACAATAATCGCAGGAAAAACTGCAGACCAAACTGTGGTTGTATGTATTTTTGGATGTATCTTGTCCAAAGCTATCTTTTATTTAAACTAGAAACCAACCAAACACATTCACAAAATTTAATTGAAATCGGTTGGGCAGTTTCAGAGATCAGCGTGTACGAACACAATGAACCTTGGTTTTTATATTTTATTGATTTTTATTTTTATTGATTATTTTTATATTTAATTGAAATCGGTTGGGCATTTTCAGATATTAGCGCGTACGAACACAATGAACCTTGATTTTTATATGTTTTAGATAAAGTTCACAAATATTATTACATGTACTTTAGATATTGTTAATTTAGTTAGCTGTAAGAAATAAAATGCACCTAATAAATAATATATACCCTTTGTAATTGATTTATTGTGTACAAGTTGGTATCCCGATGCAATAATCAACTTAGCCACCGACCAGTTTACTTATGTGTGTGTTATGAAATCATCATACATACGTTTGTGTGGCGTGATTTATTCGGTTTCAACCGGCATGAAAACCAATTGTTATTATTTTCAAATATTACGTCATCGCTTAGGGCTAATACATCACAATTCAAAAGGCTCTGACAGGCTGTTGTTTGTTTGCACAAAAAACAACACTTTAACCCAGTCCAATAGAAAGGCGACACCCCGGCCTATCCCAAACAACAGGCGTTCATTCAACAAATGGTGTTTGCTCGGGGCGTCGCGACGCTTCGGGCATATTAGGGACTACGGCTCCATTTCCGAATCTCACACGTACGTAATTTCATATATTAGTACGTGGAAAGGTAAATTGAATAATTGGCATTTTTTTTGCCTAAATAATTAGGATTATTGGATATGATTACGAAAGAGAATTTTAATTTATCCCCAGAGCGATTTTAGGATATTTCTCCCAGAAGCAGACACTGTTTGTGGGAGATGGTCAAGGTTAGAAATTTTTTTTCATAAATATTTTTCATAAAAAAACGAAGAAAAAATGTAGCGACAACATCTTTTAAAATACCTTTGTCCAATTAAATATGTTTTTTTAAGTTTCGTGTAAAGTGGTTACAGTTTACATATCATAAAACCATCGGGAAACTTTAATAAATTTATCTATGGTTGCGCTCTAAATTTTTAATTTCACTTGTTGATGTATAGTACAAAAATTCGAAAGAATACTTTTCTGGAATCAAATGAAATGCAAATATATTAGGCTCAATTTGCATTTTGACAGTTTGCTGAAATTGCAAAATATTAAGGGGTAAAATATAAGGGGTTAAAAAAGAAAGATCAAGAAAAACAAAAGAATCAATGACACATCATACATATTACCTGTAGATGGTAGTGGAAATACAACATGATGAAAGGACGATGCAAGTGAAACAGGTTTAATTACACACATTATGTGTAGGAAATACGTATTTATGGCTGATACGAATCTCTTAATTGATGAAATAATGAAAGAAATTCAAGCGGTTTCAAAAATTTCAATATTTCACCATTAGCCGCATCTTTCTCAATTATTACACAAGTCACGATTTAAGACAAGATCACTTTTGGTGAATAGAAAATTCACCCTACATTACGGGTTTGGTCAGGAAACCATTTTGTTGGAATTTTTCAACATTATTTTAGAGACCGAACAAATTAATTTAGGTTAATTCAGACGAGGAAGTCGACAGCGCTAACTCAAGTGGAAAGTTTTATCAGAAAATGTCAAAATGTTAGAATTTCAAAACTTCTATAACTATCGCAGAATTCAGGTAACAATAATAATCAGTCGGGAATAATAATTTGAATTAATTCACAGGCAAAATGTCTATTTACTAATTTACAAAAGATTGCTTTTGGAATTTTAATGGCATTTGTTTAGTTACATTAGATATCACAAATGACATTGGTCTAGATAGTAAGTTGACATATAATTTTTTCTCATACATAGTTTTTCGTATATTCCTTGAAAATTTTCGGAAAAAACGGTTAGTAAGAAAATAAAAGTGCCACCAAAATGCTAATTTATGAGGATTATCTTTTTGAATTTAAATAATATTTATTCTACCCAAACAAACAACTATTTTGAATTTGAATACTAAAAAAATTAACCCGTAAAACACAAAGCATAATATGATAACATCTATTTTAAAGACTTTTAAAATTAAAAAACTTTTTTTTGGTGTATGACCGACGATTGAAACATCCAATCAAGGACGTATTTGATAACAAAATATATACATTTTTTTGATAATAATAATAATTGATAAATAAATTTGGAAACTTTACCAATCTCGCTAAATGCCGATCGGGTGAAACCGACATTTATTTCGTGTATTATGATGTAATGTCATGCGATTTAAGAGAAATGCGGATGTGTCTGCGTGTGACTGCCACCAAAAATTGATATAATCCATTGTCATCGACAGCGAGTCTGCCGAGTTTCAGCCGAGTGTCAGGAAGTGAGTTAATTTCCGCTTCTAATATTTGCATTCATTCATTATACAAAAAAGTGAAATTCAAATACATATATTTAAAAATATATACGATCGGTTAACCCTTCAGTACTTTCAACAATTTTGTTCAGTTTGCAATGTTTTCTGTTCATTTCTAACTAACTAACTAACTAACTAACCATCACGCCGTTTCCCCGCAGGGGTAGGCAGAGAGGACGGACCGCCAAACAACTCGGTCTTGGCACACACTCCTTGCCTCATTCACATTCATACATCGTCTCATACATACTCTTCTATTATTCTGACTCTTGACATGGCCCGACTCGAGTATCTGATTCACTTGATCGTGCCATGTCTTCCTCGGGCGTCCCCGACTTCTGCTACCATTCACATTTGCATCATATATCCTCCTTACACTCCTATCTTCGCTCATTCGCTCTACATGCCCAAACCATCTAAGCGTCCCTTTCTTAATCTTACTCATTACGCTTACATCAGCCTTGCACTCTTTGCGGATCTCCACATTCCTCACACGATCAAACATGGTTTTACCACACATACGCCTCAGGGATCTCATTTCAACAGCATTTAATCTACTTTCATCCTTTCTTTGCCAGTTCCATGCCTCACTTCCATACATCAAGGTAGGTACCAGCACTCCGTTGTGGACTGCTAACTTCGCTTCTTTGGACAATTTTTTGTTAGCGCCTACGGCGTTTAGTCCTCCATTAACGGAATTACCTGCATTTACCCTTCTTTCGATATCTCTGTCAGCCTTCCCATCTCTCGTAAACATACTTCCTAAATACACAAACTCATCCACCTGCTCCAAGTATTCCCCATTCACAATTATATTGCACACTGTTTTCGTACTCTCTCTTTCAAACACCATTACTTTAGACTTACTTACATTCATCATTAACTCATTCTTCATGCATACTTCGTTCATCCTAGACACGAGAGACTGTAGATCATCTATACTATTAGCAATCAGCACCGCATCATCAGCATACAACAGGCAACATACTTTAAAATTATTCAAATTCGCGCCCAATCCCACCTCTTTCAATTCTTGCATACAATTATCCATGTATAGATTGAATAACCACGGTGACATTACGCAGCCTTGTTTAACACCTTTTGTGATATCAAACCACCCCGTAAAACCACCGTTTACCCTAACACATGCAACGCTTCCCTCATACAGAGACGCAATTGCCTGAATCAGATTCGTATTCACTCCATACTTGGACAACACCTTCCATAACTTTTTCCTGTCGACTCGGTCGTATGCTTTTTGTAAATCTACAAAGGCACAGAAAAGTTTCTGGTTTTTTGCCAGAAACTTCTCAGTGAGCATACGCAATGAGAAGATCTGGTCCATGCACCCCCTTCCACTCATGAAAGCACCTTGCACATCCCATATTTTATCCTTTGTTTCCTTTCTTACTCTTTCAATCAAAATTCTACCATACAGCTTGCCAACTGAACTAAGCAGGCTAATAGCCCTATGATTCCCACATTCCATACGTGACCCTTTACCTTTGTATAATGGCATGATCACAGCCCTTCTCCAATCTAAAGGCGTGTAACCTTCCTTTAAACATTGGTTAAAAAGATTGCACAACCATGTGAGAATTACACGGCTACCTCCTTTAAAATATTCAGCAGCAATATTGTCAAACCCAACAGCCTTACCATTCTTCATACATTTAATCGAGCTTTCTATCTCATCCATGCTAATTTCGGTAACATTCACTCCATCGTCATTCATATCTGATTCGCCACTGGAATCACTGTCATTCACTTCGCTTTCGAAGACTTCCTCGAAATAATTCATCCATCTCTCTTTTATTTTTTCCTCATTCGTCAACATTTTTCCATCTTTTGATTTTATCACTTTCATGCTTCCGTTTTCTGGGCCACTCCGGGACCTTTTGACTTCTTTCCAAAACAACTTAATGTTTTCTTGGAAATGGTTTGTCATTTTCATTCCTTCTTCCTCTTCCAGGCGTTTCTTTCGTTCTTTCACTCCAACTCTTACTTTTTTCTTACATTCCTTATATACTTCTTTCGCTCGATACTTCTCTTCGCTGGAAGCACTGCCAGCCGCAATCAGACACAACCATGCTTTCTTCTTTTCTGAGACCAGTGCTTTAATCTCATCATCCCACCATGCATCACCTTTCTTCCTACCTTGCGTACTTATTCCACAAACCTCCCTAGCAGATTCACAAAGACACACTTTTATGTGGTTCCATGTTTCGTCTATGCTTAGACCATCCATTTCCTTCGCATTCAATCTTATCTCTGCACAATTCACATACTTACTTCTCACATTATCGTTTTGCAGTTTTTCTATTTTGACTCTTGTCGGAGCTGGTACCGTTTTCACTTTAGAGCGCCAACCGCGAAAGAGGTTTACTCTCGACACTACAAGAAAGTGGTCAGTTTCGACCTCAGCCCCTCTGAAAACTCTTGTGTCCTCGGTAACAGCTCTCAACCTAGAGTCAATTACTACAAAATCAATAATTGACCTCTCATTTCCTCTTTCCCACGTATATTGGTGGATACCTTTATGATCGAAGAAAGTATTCGACACAAACAGGTTCCACTCTAAACATACTTCAAGCATTCTGTTCCCGTTGTCATTCGTTCTTTTATCCCCAAACATACCTAAGACCGAATCAAATCCGTCACGTCTAATTCCCACCCACCCATTCAAATCGCCTGCCATTATAATCCTTTCGTTCATATTTTTTAGTCTCATTACAACATTCACACCAGTCCAAAAATCATCTTTCACTTCATCGCTTTCAGAATTAACAGGGGCGTAGCAAATAACAAGAAACACCCTTGTCAAACCGATTTTAAATCTGATCCACATTATTCTCGGACTTACACATTCATACTGCAACATACATTCAATCATTCTGGGAGACAGTAGCGCTGCAACACCTTGACAAGCCCTCTCCGTATCTGGTCTCCCAGACCAAATGACGAGCCTATCATTATGCTGCATTGTACCGCTACCTTTTTTCATACTCTCTGTTATACAAAGTACGTCCAAACATTTGCTCACCATAGTATCACACAGTTCGTTCATCTTTCTTTCCATTCCTCCTCTAATGTTCCATGTACCAATTCGACATTGATCACGTTCCGTCCTCCTCTTTGCGCCACCGAAGGGTTGGCGATGTGATGGATAGCGAACCTCATCGACATCTTTGTCGGCCATTCCCTTCCAAGTACTACTTAAACATCTTAATTATACAACTTATCATATCGTTACACACATAAAACAAATAATACATATTTATACGCTTAATATAACATTTAACTTAACAAATAAACTACCACTAAAAATAGTTATTTTATCACTATATAATTGTTTTAAAACACTCCATGTAGACAGCAAACCAAAGAGCGCGGGTTCATTCCGATTTCATCCTTCATTTCCGATGTCATTATTCCACGCGCGGAAGGGCACGAGCGGTGGGGAGCGGAGGTTGCGGCAGGGGTTGCATGAGTCGCCAAATGACTCTTTTCTTGTGCGGGTTCAGGGTAGATTCCGAGAAACGATGATTCTGTGGCCTAAGCAATGTCATATGGCCCACATTCTATAACGGCACTGAATAAGCACTGTATGCGTCGGACAGCGGGGTTTGCAGTATTGGTGCGGGTGGACGAGGGGCAAGGGGCAAGGGCCGAAGGGATGATCACATCTGGTGAATGTTCAAAGCACTGATCTCGTATTATAGGCACAGGAATTCACACATCTTAGGATTAACAAAATTATTTGTCACCTTTTCTTAAAGTCGTTATACGTCCACACTGGTCACAGTAAAATTAGTTTTTAGTACACTTAAGCAACTTAAATACAGTAAGGAACATTTATTGACACTTTTAAGGGCGGAATATATGAAATTTCACTTGTAATTGTCGAAGAAAGACGAGACCGACCAAAACGCGTCAGGCTGCTCCGAGAGCCCGACCTGAAACTAAATAAAATTATCTTTTTGGTTTACGCATTTAAAACAAAATACTACTCTTTCTAAATAATACAATTTTAATATCAAATGTGAAAAATGTTGTCAAAAGCGCCAACCACATAAAAGAATATAATGATTTAGTAATATATTTAATTTCATTAGATAAAATATCAAAACATTTATACGTAGTACAATACCATAACAATACATATTTTACTTTACAGGATGTCCGGGGCTAAAGTGAGCTAACTTCTAGAGGCGTATCTATCTATTTACAAGAAGTAAATAAGATGAATAACTTTTTTAGAAATCCAATGTTTACATACAAAAATATTTTTTTGTTGAAGGATATTTATTTTCCCAAACCAATTTTTTAAACTTTTTTTCCTAAAAAGTACCTTAAAATTTTAGAGTTTCGAAAAAAGTTATACATAAATTTTACTTGTACCATGATATAGAATCACTTCCCGAAGTTAGACACGGCCATTCTGTATACAAACGTACCTCATAAAATTTGCTGGTTTTTTTCATTACCGATTTTACTGTTGTATTTTATTTTATTACATCTCAGTTGTATTTTTTTTATTTCTATTTATTATTTCATATTATCTTTTAATTAAATTGTAAAATGGGGGCCTCGGCAAGGGAAAAGCACCCAGTGAGGCCCACATAAATAATGTTTTAAAATATCTAAATTTAGTGTTATCAAAAAAACTAGAATTTCAGTGTTTTTGATTGACTTTAAACGTCAGTGTTTAAATTGCACACACACAGAAAAAATTTTGGTTTGGAGGCGAAAAATCATAAAAAATAAAATTTTTACTTTTTCACTCTAGAGTTTGTGCCGATTCATACAAACAGATAAAAAATACAATAAAGATACAAAAAATAAATCGAAGTATAACTATATAAATAGTTCTGTGTATCGATTCCATATTATGTAATTATTTTCATAAATATTCTATTGATAAAGGAATCCAAAAGAGTCTTGAAAAAATTGCTTCTTACCTCGGGCTAATGGAAATCTAAGGGTGAGTATAAACACGCGTGCTCCACTGCCGAGCTGAACAACGACGTATGGGAAAGTAACGAGCCAACTTAACTGCAAATGCTGCTTGCGGTTGCTTCGTTCATTTCCCGTAATCGTGGCTCGGCTAGAGCGTGTTTACTGATGTTTATACGCAGCATAAAATATTTCATAATAACTCGTGAGGCATCAATTTTATTAGGGATAAGCTATTTTTATTGTAATACTCTTAAATGTTAGATCGATGCTTATTTCAACCAGCGTTCTATTTGGAAAATTATAAATATTATCATTATTTCTCTATAAATAAACAAGATCTTATAAACAGACTTTGACCTTCGTCCAGGGACGTCGCATCCATACATGCAGTATATGCAGTGCACAGGGGCGGCAAATCTTAGAAGCGGCCTAGGTCGCACTTCGATTTGGCTGTCTTATTAAAACAAAAAAATAGCCTTAGATAGATCGAATTTTATGAGGAATCCGCTTAAACTGACCTTATAATCTTTGCATACAGATAATTTTTTTTAATATGTCACCATATACTTAATCTCTAAATACGCAAGTATTGCGTCATAGATTTTAGGTGTAGGTACCTTCTCAATGATCTTGGTTGTGGTGGGAAACGGGACGTTGTTAATTTTTTGCCATACAACTCGATTTTATTTTGCATAAGCTTCACGCAGTATGCCCTGAGGAAAATAATTAATCATTGATGATGCTGTACGGAGGATCTTTTTAGGAAAGGAAGAAAAGGAAGTTCTCGGAAGGAAAAGGTATGAGGGTAGGAAGGGGTCAATATATCTTGGCGTAATGGGTGTACAAACCCACCCCTTTCGGTGTAAGGAGATATTCCGAGAGAATCCTGCTGGAGAGGTCAAAATGTCTCACTCAACTAGTCTCGCACGATCCGACTTGCCATGCAGTTGGTGGGCATACGCATACGCAAGACCAGGATGCACCTCACCCCCATGAACCCTAGGACCCGTGCTTACTCACCAAACGTAGCAAGCCACATGGGGTGACCTATGTCAGTGGTGGTTGTACAAGTATTTGCGCATAAAGAATAGCATTACATTATAAAAGCTTATGATTTATGACAATAGCTTATAATTTATGACAATAGCTTGTGATTTATGACAAAAGCTTATGATTTATGAAAACAGTTTGGGATATATGACAATAGCTCAGCAAAAATAATGGGCATATTATTATCAAAATATTACAAAACTTTCGTTCTATATTTTAAATAAAATTTTACAGGTCACCCTTAAATAAAAATGAGAACATTGTGTACTTTTTTATTAATATTATATTATATGGAATTTGGCAGTATTTTTGATTTTAAACACAAGCAAAGGTACCTCTAGCACCGGCCCTGGTTTCATCTCTAAATGTGGATTAACGAATTCAACATGTGTGTGACACGCTCACAAGTGAGCAACTATTTGTTCTTTGACAGATGAAATGTTGTGACAAAAGTGAAGGGAGAAGTAAGAGAATGAGGTTGGGGAAGTATTTGGCTATTTATATTTGATCACCAAAAACGGCTAGTACCAATTTTTTTAAATGTGAAACCGCACAAGAGTCCCAACTGCTCCCAACAGTTTGGAGTCAGTGAGACTATGGCATCCCCAATTGCAGAATGTTGTGATTGTAAGAGTGATTGAAGGTAGAGGGGAGAGGAAAGAGATGGGAAAAAGGAAGGTGTGGAAGTACCTGGCTATTCAGATCTGGTCTCCAAACACAGCCAAAGCCATTTCAAGCAATGTTTTCATTTCTGAATGGTTGTCTTACAACAGGGCGATACTGAGAGTAGCTTCCACTCTAGAACGTGCCACAAAAATACTATATATTATTTTATATGAGTAATTTGTGAAATTAAAAAAAAAAAATCATATACAATTTACTTGCGCACGCCAGGATTTGAACCCTAGACCTCCAGCTTGCTAGTAGTGAATCTTACCCTTCAACCATGTAGGCAATGCTAAGAGTATCTACTACTAAAAATTCAAATGGTTATTTCAGATTATTATTTCCACACAAGAGTCCCCCAGGAAGATAGTTTCTCCAAGGGTCTATGTCATCTTTACGTATACCTGCTTACACCCCCGCTAATTCACTAAACGTAGCAAACCAGTTGGGCTGATCAATGACAGAAGTGTTGGTTATTTACTGGATGGTTCACGGGGCGTCTGTTTCCACCTCCCAAATTGAAATTAATTCCTAATATTGTGCTGTGATAAAGAAAGGTTACCGTACCTGATACGGGCATCAAATTTGTACAGTAATTAACGACATGCGTTCTACAGTAATTGATGTGAGATTAAGGTCGAGGTTCATGAAAGCGATACTTGAAATGGGTTGCTCCAGTCGCAACACGAATTTCAAACACACTTGGCATCGACATTTTATGGAAAACTTATGTAGCTTGTAAATATGCCAAACGAACGACTACCGAACAAAATTCTATCAACAATTCCAGAGAAACGAAGAGTTGGCCGCCTTCGTGGAAAACTATAGAAAATAAATTTGAACGAGGTAGGTAAATTAAGGAAAAATTAGGTTTGCAATGGAAGATAAGGATGCCTTTAAAAATTAATAGGTCGCATCATGGCATCTAGAAGAAGAAACGAATCGACAGCCCCTAGGTTGCAGGTTCAAATGCCGGCGTGCCCATGAAAATTTTAACCGATGAATTTGTGTTATTTCACAAATTACTTATTTAAAATCATATACAGTTTATTTGCTGCAAATTCCAGAGTGGAAGATGCTCTCAGGGTGGCTCTGATTAAGACCACCATTCAGAATTGAAACGTTTGCTTGAAATGGCTTTGGCCCTGTTTGGTAACCATATCGTAATAGCCAAGTACTTTCTCATCTTCCTCTTTCCAATCTTCTTCTTCTCCTCACTACCCTCAGCCCCACAACATCCCTTTATTGGGGATGCAATAGTCTCACTGGCTCCATAAGGTTGGGAGCATTTAGGACTCTTTTGAGGTTTCACATAAAAAAATGACTAGGGATAAATTTGTAAAAAGTCTTAATTTAATAAATATATAAAATATGTATAAAGGTATAGAAATTTGACACCGTATCAAAACATCTAATATTATATGTCAATTAGGCAAATTTCGAATGTAGAACTTTCTTCCAATTTACTCCAGTGAATAAGGTAATTTGAAAGCGTTTGATTTCACTGATTACTGACGCATCTGAATAATATATACAGGGAGCGTTGGAAGCCTAATATATTATATAAATTTAATATATCGTCGCCTAGTGATTTATAATTCTCCAAACTTCCAATTAGAAAATTTTACAAGAGATTTTCTCTCTTTATTTCAATGAATTATTATAATAGATGTTTTAGAAGAAGCTATTTAAAGTAAAGGTTACGCCAGCTTATGTAATTCTTAGTAAAGTGACTAATTATCGGTTTTGTTACTTTATTTTTCGTTTAAAAATGGAGATCAAACAATTTGTTAATTAGTCGTTTGGACAATTAAGTAATGAAGCGACGATATGATGTTCAATGGACATTTGTGTTTACAAAAAAAACTAAATCTGCTATTCTCACGTAAACAATATCTACTTACCAATTTTAAAAAAGGTTAACAGGATGTATTCGTTACGCCTTTACTACCACGCATTTTACATTGAGCCTAAAACCCTTCGTACACGGATATACTTACAAGGTACGTGACTGTGACGCAACCACAAGTAAGTAACTTAAAGATATAATTCTCTTTAATGCTGTTTTCCGCATACGGCACTACCCTAAATATACTGAAAATTATCATTTTTCGCGTGCAGCCATCGAATCAATACGATGTCAAGTGACTCTAGTGACGAAGACAATGATATTAGTCTATTTTATATTCACAAGCATAAAAAACGATCTTCGAGATTGGTTCATATAAGGTTCACCCATACAACAAAACAAATGTTAAATGTACGGCGTTCGTCAACGCGAAAGAACTATATGAGAATGACGTAAAAATGAATTTTCTTTCCAACCAACTTTTCTTTCAATCCACGACTCCTATGCTTTTTTTTAATTTTTTTTTTATTTAGTTACTTTTTTAAATAATTAGGTACATTTTTGTATGGCACATGAAATAAAATATATATATAAAATTAAAACAGATCCATGAAGTCCTCTTCACTAGGAGATCCTGTGCTGAGGGGGACTACATATGTTAGTATACGTTTTCAGCAACTAAGATGATGTTTTAAATATATTAGCTAGTTCTTCTTCCGATATTTCCTTAAGCCAAGATTTGATGTCCTTAATGTAGTTATTTTTCGTTTTCCTTTGTTTGATGTTGAGAGGGAGTTTATTATATAATTTAATTGCTACAAATTCAGAGTTTCTTTGTCCAAAGGTAGAATTACATTTAGGAATATTTAGCATGTCTGTTTGCTTGGCTTTGGTTTTATGATCGTGAGAGGGGTTTGCCTCTGGTTTATTTTTTAAGTGATGAACTAGAATATTTTTAGCATAGATTTTTTGTAAACTTGGAACATCAAACAGATTAAAAATATCAGTAGTTGGCGTCCTTACGGGGAGCTTTAATATGGTCTTTATGATCCAATTTTGAGTTTTCTTTAGTAGTTTAATATGGTTTGAAGATACTCAGCCCCATCCTATTATTCCATATTACAGTAGAGAGTGGCATAGAGCATAATATACTCTCTTTAGATCTGTAGTTGACAAGATATTTCGTAATTTTTTGAAGAAATAGATGAGTTTAGTTAGCTTTTTTGAGGTTCCTTCGATGTGTGCATCCCAATGAAGTTTGTCGTCAATTACGATCCCAAGATATTTAATTGTTTTAGTTTGGACTATATGCGGGCAAGAACATTGCGGATGTTTGTTTAGACATTCATGTAATTAGAGTGTATGCTCATTCGTTGGTTGACCTCTTTTGGTTTTAGAGAAAGTTAGATATTTAGTTTTACTCACATTTAATGTAAGGGAGTTTGCTTTTAACCAGTTTTGGAGTACAATCAGACCTTGCTCCGCTTTTTTATGTGTGCTTGTCCAATTTCGTTCATAGAATATAATGACAGTGTCATCTGCAAAGCTCATTATGTCTCCTTCAATGGGAAGACTCATAAATGCTAAATCCTTTCTTTTGTATTCCGGTAAATTATTGTTAAACTAAATATATATTTTTTCACCTTCAGAACAAGTTTAACATTAAAATCATGTTCGGACGAGTAGACCCGAATGCAACTCGCGTAGCGTGCCACCAGCACTGTCAGAAGCGTGCAACTGATATCAAACCCGTAGTCGACGCGTAGCGTCATGTACAAAAACTGCCAAAATAAGAAAGTCGAATTCTATTGTAAGTATCTCCATGTACGAATGGCCTAAAGGTTGTGGGGTTCTATTTATAAATTTCTAAAATTATGGTGATATTTTATTTTTCACATTTTTTCATTGCAAGTGTGGGTGAATGTAGTGATTTTTATATTGAGTTGTAATAACCATCTTGGAATAGCTTTGGTAATATAGGTCAATAGTGTAGGTAAATAGTCAATGTTGTAAGATTTACACTAGTAGTTTTGTAAAAAATACAACTTACGTAAAAAAAAGTGAGTTCTTTATTTTCTCTGAAATCACAAAATGTGTAAAGTAGGTACTTAAATACCCACATACTTAATTAATAAATTTGAGAATTTCACATTTGAAAATTTCAAAATTTGAGAAAATTTGAGAATTTCACATTTGAACAAAGAATCTTTATTGAACCATTAAAACGGCCACCACCTTGAAACCGGAACGTAACAAATTAATTTAAATACAGATGAAATGTTAAATGGTCGAGTTGAAATAAGACTCCTTTGCACTCAGCACAAAAAACACTTATTAAAAAGGGTTATGGTTTATGACCCCCAGCAAGAGTATTTTCTGTATTGAAGGCACAGTTAAACAGCATTTGCCAGTGAATTTATGTTCATTCACTGCAAAAAAAAACGGAAGAAATACAGATTATTTTTGTAATGGCTCACTACCATTATTAAATTGTAAATTTAAAAAATCTTAAAATCTTTTCCGTGAGTTCAATTCCATTTAGGTTTTGAACATTTTGAGTCACTAGCTATCACTGTCTGTAACATAAAGAATAATAACCCACCATGAGATGAGTGACACCGACATTTCCTTTCAGCCTCCGCGGGTGTCTGAAAGTATTGTAAAAAGTAATTTGATACGGACTGATACAAATTTAAATTTAGAATGTAAACGTGATTGAAAGTACCGAAATATTTCAGACGTAATTGAATAACGGTATTTTCTTCAGCAGAGACTTGGTTTTTTTGGTAGTGGTTGGGGTAAAGAAGTAAAAGGGATGATCCCCACTTTATTTTTACAAGAAAAGGAAAATAACAAAAAGTAAAATAACCGAATGGTGGCCTGAGTGAATGGTGTAAACAAATTATAATGCTACTACTTGACGTATACCGGCTTTGCTCGGATATTTTCCTCTACTGTATGTACATATAAACCTTCCTTAAAAAGAAAGTCTCTAAATGATAGTGCGAACCCTTACGTTACGTAGCTTAGAAAAACTAAGAGCATAACCAGACAAACGCTTATAGCGACTTTGTTTTACACTATTAATTAGGATATTGATGGTAAATTCAAAGTTCTTAATTATTTGTACTTTTTGGTATAAATGGTTAAAATGACTGCACTAGATATCTCTGCACTAGAATGAGATATGGAATCGAATAAACGTCAATATAAAACAGTTTTCTAACAGTAACAACATGGTGAACATTAGTGAATGGTATAAACAGTTGGAGATGCCGAGAAAGACTAAACGCATTATTATCTATGCAATGAAATGAGATACAGAGTCGAATTAAAGCCAATGTAATGTATAAATTATTAATTATTTAACTTATTTTTTTAATGACAAATTAATGTTTTAATTATTATAAGCAATATAGTCGCCTGTAATATCAATACAAATTGAAAATAACTCTCGAGTAAATTAAATGTCGCCGACGGGAATTGAACCCGCGCCTTCTGATGTCCAGTCAGACGCTCTGGACCACTGAGCCACGTCGGTTTATTTCCAACACGCCAAATAATTCAATATGTACTAGTACTTCAATCAACAAATACTGCTTATTTTATTTTTTTCACCTGTAAACAACCAACTTGTAGGAAAGTCTTTGTAAGTGCTAAATTTCCTACTAGATGGCGTGTCGATATAGTATATCTACATTTGTTGGTGAAATATTTTGACTTGTCAAATATTATTATTTTTTTAATGATAAACTAATGTTTATAAGACAAGGAGTTTATGCATAGCACAAAGAATAATAAATTATTATAAACAATAATTATTTTTACTCGGCAGATATTTTCAATTTGCATTGATATTACAGGCTACTAATTATTGCTTATAATAATTTAGTGTTTTAACAGTAACAATTTCGTGATACTACATGAAGTTAATGGTAGATTAACATAATCAAGTTAAAAGCAGAAACCAAGAAACATTTACTTATCAACTTTTAGGACACGAGAAATATTTGTTCGTGAGGTTAGTGTGAAAGAAATATGTTACGCACATCAAAATTCAATTTGCTTTTCACTTCTCCATGCCCTATAAATGAAAGTGATTTTTCACACAATAATAAAGCAGTGAAAGTAAAAGTGTTTTAAGGTCTCACTGATATTGTTAATTGTTTCATTATATTGTATCAGTGTCTACCAAAGAATTTTTAACCTCACTAGGACAAGCTTGCGTTGATATGATTGTCAGAAGTCACCAATACAATAACATAAGCAGCACTTGAACACAGTACATTTTATGACAGTCGTTACAATTATTCACTTCTTACAAAAAACGAGAAAAAAATGAGTACATAATTTATTCGTTAGGTTCATTTCATTGTAAACGCTCTGAGGGGATTTAAAAAAATAAAAACTAACCAAAGTGTTTTGAAAATCATTGTAAGCGTTACTGAATGGTTGCATATTTAAAGTCCTGCATTACGTTATTACATATGTAAGTAATAAATACCAAGTGAGATCTCCCATAAACCACTACTCTTTCCCCGTATATTAGCTTTAGCTCTCATACCCATGGCCCATATTTACGACAAATTGTAACATATTTTGGACGGAAATTTTGCCAACGACAACTGGATATTTTAATCCTATGTAATTTGTATAAACAATGCGTGTGTAAGTGTGTGTGTGTGTGTTTATGTAAGAGGGTGTGTATGTGTGTGCGAGAGAGAGAGAGTGTGTGTGTGATGTTTTGTCTGCCACTGCAGCGCTATCAAATTTTGATATGAATACTGCTGACGCATTTTCTAGAGACATTTATATATGTATAGTAATATTTTTTGTATTACCTAGTACGATGTTTTATAATTATCTTGTTTGTGTCTCTAATAAACTCGCCTGCTCATCTGAATTTTATTTTCACTATCCATTTAATCATTGTCTTTCCCTTCGAGTAGAACCCTTGAAAAGCCGACCTTCCACTCTAAATCAATTACAGATCGAAACAAGTTTCCTTTTGATATACGTAGTTCTCTCTCAAAGTTTTAACCGCCACCTTCAGAGCAAAATAAAACAAGCACATTCTTTTCGCACCTGCACGATGCTCCACGTCTATCGACCTCAATTAATTTACTTTCCCTATCCCATCCTTTCACCACATGAAACAATTTGTTTTATTTAAAAATACATTCTAACTATTCGGAAAAATCACTACATAAATCTATTCCCGCTGTTAATTTGGGTTGTGGTGATAAATTGGCAATGCCAATAAGCTCACATTTACACAACATCCGATATGTTTGCATATAAATTGAAAATAAATAAATTCACCTATTTCAAAGGATTGTACCAATGATCAGATGACGGGTTTTGAGAGATAATCACTGTGGAAAATGGTCGATCTATCGGAATCGAAACATCGTTGCTTGAAGTGATGTTAACCGTGTTTAGTGACCAAATCTGAATAGCTAGATACTTTCAAATATTTCTATTCTGCATAGAATAAAATATGAGTACAATTGAGGATTAAACGGTCTCACTTACTTCGGACACTTAATATAATACATTATAAAGGAGAGAGGCTCTTTTTGTTGAAAGGAACGACTGAACCTGGGTCTTGAAGATATCCTTGTTGTGAGGAGGGGGGAAACACAGATGATGTTAAATTGTTCCAAGTTGAGCTGTTGAACTCAAGAAAAAACGACGTAGAAACGAGCTGGTCTCATGTGACAAATCTCAACTGTGTGGTGCTGAATGAATCAATAACGCTAGTTCCTCGGAGCATCATTGAAATGCTGGTAGAAAAGCGAGCATTCTCACCTGCTGTGTTCTAAATATTGCAATAGGTTTGTTAAGACGGGAGAATCCATCAAACGGACCGACCATTTCTGCACAAGTTTAAGGGTTTTTTTCAGGTACTTTGCGATAATTCCAATGGGCAACTGTTTGGTTGTAAGTGAGATTATGAAAGCATTCTAGCTTTGACGTTTCGAGAATTCAAGAATGATTGGTGACGATGCGAATCTCATGATTTCAGCAGCGACGTATACGGAATGTGCGCTATAAGTTACTTATATTCATGAGTATCAGATTCTTGCATATCCCCGTGGGAAAAGGGTCTTAATACGGGCTCACAAACTACCAAATCGGATATGCCAGAGTCCCATAAACTACGTGCAATAATTGGTGTTCTTTTACAGAAATCGACAATTTTTTTCCCCTTTAATCTGGCGCCGTTGACCACTAGACTTCTAGCCATTAATGAAAGGCGACCTTTAGGTACCATTACTTTAACGGACATGTTAAAACTAACTCTCACAATTAACTGGGTTTATTGAAGCCTCGCTGATCCATTACCGTTAACTCTCCACGGAAATTAGACTCGTAAATAGGACGGTTTATGGGGCCACAGTTCTAAATAAAAATAATGAAAATGTGTTTATTGAATAATAACATGAAAACAACATATTTAATATTATTATCTTAGTTACGTTACTGACTAATTTAACAAACAACGCATTACAAATAATTTGTTTTAATAATTAGAATAAAATAACTTTGTTTTTTGATACCACGTGTATATTTTTTATATGTACAACCAACCGGTTTCGGTTCACCCTGAACCTTCGTCATGGTTATATTAACAGAGTTACAGTGTATTTATAGGTAAGATAGAAGAGGGAGAAAGAACATCAAATTTTTGGCAGGGGGAGTGGGGAGGGGGGGGGGGGGGGGGGGGGGGGAGGGGGAAAGTAGAAGTAAAAGTTAGTGGAGAGAAAAGGAATATATTTAAAACGGGGCTATATGAAAAGTCTAGTTTTTTATTTAGTAAATTAGTTTTATTTATTTTCAGGATTTTTTTTATTTCCAGAACTTCAGATATTCCTATTATGTATATTACACATGTGAAAACTTATTTCAATTTCATTCAAAATGTATTTAGAGCTTAACCGTTAGAGAGTCTGAAGTTAAGTTTTTTTTAAATATCGAACCGCACAAAAGTCCCAACTGCTACCAACCGTCTAGAGCCAGTTATACTGAAGTTGTGAGGCTGAAGGTAGTGAGGAGGGGAAAGAAGTGGAGAAGAGGAAGGTGGGGAAGTACCTGGCTATTAAGATACACGGCCAAAGCCATTTAAAGTAACGCTTCAATTTTTAATGGCGGTCTTACACCAGGGCGATACTGAGAGTATCTTCCACCCTGGAACAAATATATTAAATATTATTTTAACTCTAAATTTAAATCGTAAAATAGCACAAACAAAGTAATATTTTACCTGCGCACGCCGGGATTTGAACTCACGATCTTTAGATTGCTAGTCGAGAGCCTTACCTCTCGACCACGAAGGCCGTTAGTTAAATGTACTGTCAAGTTTTTTTTTGGTTATACATTTGGCTATGATCTTGGGATGATCTTAGCCATGATTTTTTCTTAAAATTAGTTCTTCGTAATTCATGGCTCTGACGTCATAGATAACCGTCGGAAGCGTCGCCGCCGCTGAGATTGACAACTACGTGACGTCATGTGGCATTAAAATTCTTGGTGCCACTAAACGTCTTGAAAAAAAGTTAAAAAAGTTATTTTCATGATAAATTAAAATGTTGGCAAACACTGTAAAAACCAAAAGACCGTATTTCCCCAAAACGGAAGTAAATCCACATGAAAGAGTTATATACAAATTCAGTACATTATATAGATCAAAACAACGAGAAATGACAGCGCTGACAGACTGATAGAAACATGGTTGGGGATAATATTATTATTTCGCATTTATTTCAAAATTAAATGTCAAAAGCTGCTTTAAAAGGAATTGGGGATGTGGGAGCCCTTTGTGAAATCTAATAGTGATATTTGAGACCAAACATTTTTTTTGTTTTCAAAGGAATCTTCGTTGAAGTTGACATGAATCGAACTGATCGATTCTGAAGGATTCGTTCACAAATTCAAATTAAAAAGTCTTATTAAAATAATTCCACATCGGTTAACATTACAGGTGAAAATGAGTGTTAGAATAATTATTCCATTAGCGGAGATATAAAGGGTCATCGAAACAGGAGTCTCCAATAGCTGTGCGGATGTTGCAGAACCCGGATTTTTTCTCAAGAAAAAAAGACAATATGGCTTCTAGGTGGCCATTATTTCGTAATTCAAACAATGTTTTCTACTACAACTACTTTGAGGTCATTTTTGCAAACAAAAAAATAACTTAATTTATTTATTATGTGCATCTATATAAAAAGGTTTACATATATTTTTTTGGCTTTGCTTGTCTCACTAAGAAATCCTGTATCGAGAGAGACTAGTTAAAAAATATTTATAATATTAACACATTTTTCAATAAGGCAAAATATTTGACAAAAGTTTTCAGGTTGGTAGGTAGTGGTAAAAATAATGCGATAGAGGATTTTATTTGGGTGAGGTGACTAATTATTACACGTCCTTTTTCGATGATCCATTGTTTGATCAGGATTTTGTATTTGTTAAAATTATTCGATTGTCTTGTTTTTTCAGGTAGTTTATTGTATATTTTAGACGCAATGTATTTGAAATTTCTTTGACCAAATGTTGTGTTTGTTTTAGGTGTTTGTATGAGTTCTTTGGTTTTGTGCCTCGTGTTTACAATATTTTGGGTATTTTCATAAAATTGATTTTTAAACGGATGAGTTAAGATAGTTTTTGTGTAAATTCGTCAAATATCTAATACATTGAATTTGTAGAATATATCTGCAGTACTTGTTATAGTATATGTATACAAAATAAAAGATATTGGAAGAAATTCGGGGTTGTATTTGTAAATAAGTTATGAAGTTTGAATTTTATATGAATGCAACAACATTCATGGGAAACTTTTGGTTAAAAAATTAAATTGCAAAATACTAAAATCTAACAGAATAATATCAAGAGAATGGAGGGAATTTAAAAGAACCTCTAAACTGGGCCGATAATTGAGAGCATTTTAATGTTTTTCTTCTAAAATCTCAAACGTAGTTCTAGTTCTTATACTTTGTTTGTTAAAATAAAAAAAAAGTATACTCATTTTTATATATTTTTCTACTAGACACGACACTTTATTTGGACAAAAAATTTCACAATAAAAACTTCAAGGCGTTTTAACTAAAAATTAAGTAAAAAAACGCTGCGATGTTATGAATTTATTCAATTTCTTTCAAATAAATGAATGTAATCAAAGTATCGATTCACTGTAATATTCTTCATAATATTTAGATTTTTTTCTTCACATTTATTAAATTTTCCGAATAACATAAACTCCAAATGTGAATTGGGAATTTAATTTGAAGTATGATAGTGGGAAATTGCTTTCTATTCAGAGATATTAGCCAAGTCAAGGGTATACCTCTAGCATCATAATATTATTGACAATGATGGCAGTCTCTCAACCATCTCCTATTTCTTTTCTAAGGAAAATAATATTCTCTCGCAGGATCCTACAATTAAATTATGAAATTATGGCCCCGAAGAGTGGGACTCTTGTTCAGTATTATACAGAAAATACAATTCGTTTGTAGAAGAGAAATAATCCAGTAATATGCCCAGTTTCAAGTGATTTCATAATAATAATTGCTTTTCGGAATAACGATAACAAACCTTTTATACCAACGACCTACCATGACACGCAGGGTATATTTTTCTAAATTAAACTAAACTAGACGTATTAACAATAGTGATTTTACTTTAAAATAGTGATACTTAACCTCACTTTTGCGTACATCTATACAACCATTTACTTAGACGATTAATTTGGGAGGTGGGTTTGGGTACGTAGTTCCGGGAACCATTTATAAGACAACCAACACCTTCTGCCATTGGTCACCCCTGATGGTTCGCTACGTTTGGTGATTTAGTAGGGGTGCCGGGTTTCATCGGGTGAGTTGGGTTCAGGATGCATCTGCGTGGCGTACTGGATCGGGAGAAGCTTTGTGTTTGGGGAGACCCTTTGACCTCTCTAACTGGTCTCTCTTGAGCAATGGCCTTGCGCCTCAGCGGGAGGAAAATATCATTCAATCGTCACTCACTTACTGATCCATAAATTGCTAACCATCCCTCATACTTTTTTCCATCCCTAAACCTCCTCTCCTTCCTTTCCTTAAAAATACTCTTTACACAGCATCCCCAAAGATGAATTAAAAAAACGAAATAAATTATTTTGCTCATGGCGTCCTGTTTGGGTTAGTGTAAAAAAACTCTATTTACTGATGACCTTTTTACAAAAATTACTCACATAGTAGTGTGTACGTAGGACGTTCCACCGTTCAGTCATAGTAATCATAAATATACAAAATAAGCTTAAACATAAATTCTTTTGAAGCCATTTTGAATTAAAATTTTCTATCTGTATTGATAAAGTGATAAGTCTTCCTTATTGTGATAAATTTACTTAACTACCTTGTATTAATGTTTTGAATACAGTTTCCGCATTAGCTTTATAACTGGATTGAGAATTATCGTCTCAGTTGCTTAAAAGTTAATTAAAACGCTGCTTCTTTCGGACTAGTTGTCAAGAATTTTGAATATTTGAGAGTAAAGTATCATGATAAAAATATATTACGCTTTTTCTAGATACTATTTTCAGCTAATGTTTAAAAGAAATCAGATGGTTACATAAAAATATTCTCCCCCATACACCTAAGCATCCAAAATATGTGTTTTAAGTTTATAATGTAAAATACTTTTAACATAATATTATGTGACTGATTTTTGGTTATATATATATACTTTCATTCCTTTATGCACTGAACAAGAAATTTTGAATTCCAAAACTGAATTAAAAGAGTAATGGGGTTCTAAATTCGTATGGCAAAACAAACAAAAAAACCCTTCAGCTCATAGTAAGCTGTTTTTGGTCTGAAAATGTTCCAATGAATTCATAATAAACATATGTTTGGCCTTTGTTCCTAAAAAACACTGTACTCATTTGGTAGCTATGTGTAAATATTGCGAAGTCCCGAGTTAAATTGTAGAACAAAAACTGCAACAGAGCCTTGCGCACTAATGTGAAAAGAGATTATAATTCAATCTACCAAATCTTCTGACCGAAAAGTCTGTTGTTTATCAAATGACAATACCTTCATAGAAGTATGCAATGAAAAAGATTTAGAGACAATCTTCGAATATTATAATTATGTTGTGTTCCCACAAACAGTTCTCCAACTCGTCGTGGAAGGACATTATAAATAATAGGTTCTTTGTGTTAAATCAGGGATTTATTAATAATTCACGTATCACAATGGTGACTCGATAGTCGACCTAACTAGAAGCTGGCTAATTGAGATCTGAGACACTAAGTTTGTCTGGGAGCATTCTAACTGGTCCTGGCGACTACTGGCCACTGGCTGCCATCTTGCGGACTTCCACGCAAGCTCTATGCACTGCCCCCTATGAGTGCATCTGTGAAGCTCTTACTTCCCAACAAATTATAAATGATAACATGAAATTACACAGGCGTGAATATCACACACCAATATTCAAAATTTTAGAAATTACACATGGACGAAAACACACACCACAGAATTATATCAAGGTGCTTAAGTTACACCTACTAGAATTACACATGTTATTCAATCCAAATTTTTTCATATTTTTATAACATACCTAAATATATATTTTTTTTAACCTTTTAACTGATTTTTTATGACCTGTTTAATTCTACAATTGAGGTTCTACGCGTTCTGTGTAATTCTCGCATACATTATTGACACTAAAACTCTTAAAGTTTTCTGGCCTCCACTCTTGTAAGTTTCCTGCTGTTTCCCTCCAGTGAGTTATATCTAAGGTTCTGTGTTGGCTTTCATAACAACAAGCCATCTATAGTTACACTTTCGTTAATGTTTAGCCTTAAGCCTTAGTACACCCCTTCGTCCTGCAGGTTGATTGGATCGAAGCCCTGATCCTTTCTTGTAATATATACCACTGGGTTTTCTTTACTGCATTTTTACATGATACCGAGGACCTCACTGACCACCTGAAAAAGTATGACTAAGGTATCTCAATTTTGGATATGTTTGGGAAAGAAGTTACAAAGAATTTGCATAAATTAGATCTGTTTACCAAAATACATAACTTAAATCATTACAATCAAAGTTTTGATCCTAAATGGCTCTCTCGAGATGTAAATAGTATAACTACTTGTTTGAAATTAGCTCATAATTTCATTTTATTAAAGTTTGAAATAAAATGAATATCATTTAAAATGATTTGAACACAATAAAGCAATCAAAACAGTTTTAAATTCCAATTTTAAATTAGTTCCGTAGCACCAATTTGCAGGATGACTCTTTTCTCAATTTTTTCTATAATTTCACAGATTCGAGTGTCCACAAAACTGCCTTCAAAATATATTAAAAAGAGCGAAAATAATCATTGCTACCATGTAAACAGATTGTGAAAAGAAACAGAAGTGTGTTTTGGCCGTTTCCGGTCCCGAGGTAGGATCAAATTTTGCTTATTTCTAGAAATTGTTGAAACTTTTTCAGTTAACGAAATTCTTTCACAGATAATCAATTCCATTGGCCGGTTTGGGTTCTAGGAATCAAAAAGTTTCGTGAAATTTGGAAACAATAGTTTTTTTTGCAAATTAGTCTAAATTGGTGCGGCCAAACTGAATTTTCTGAAAATCTTCATAAGAATTTTCGAAAAAAAAACAATCATTTTGGACTAAACAACATCAATATTGTCGAACTTTTCAAAATTACAACTCTATTACACTAAAAAGTCACGAGCCACCACTGCGAGGGAGTAATCTGTTGGTACAATTATATCCGTCTGCACTTTTTGTGTCCTGTATTTTGTATTCCAACATTTCACAATATTCCATATTTCTATTGTAATTATTATTATCTTCCTTAGTTTTGTAGCAAATTTCAGCTCTTAGCAAAATTAACTTGTTGAGTTTATAGGTAATACTGCAAAATTCTCCGACGATGAGTTCTGGCCTAGTGAAAATGGAATAGTTTTTTTAGTCTTGAACTCATCAGTAAATAATGCATACCTAGTTCGGAAAGTTATGTCTATCTGAGATTTACAAATTGGAGCTGTTCAATGGTGCGCAAAGTTTGTTAACTTAGCAGGGGTGCTGGGGCGACGTTTGTTCAGGTCTTTGCGGTGAATGTGTCTGCCCACGAACCAAATTGGAGAAGGCCGTTTGAGGGATACCTTTTGAGCTCTCCAAGTTGTCGGCACTTTGTGGGGCAGTGGTGGGTGGCTGGGTGATAGACTTACCCATACATTTCCACCCATCCCACACACGAGTTCTTGAAAAATAGATTCGCCGATTTGAAATATAAAATTTATCTACCGTATAAATATATTTTATAAGACTACCTAATTTTATTATTATATTGTTTGTTCAGTTGTTAAATTTTTAATCCCAATATAAAGTACTCCTATATAAGTGTGAATAATTTTATGGTTAATATATAATTGTTAACTTACTGAAATAGTTGTAAAGCTTCATCTTTAAGTTATCTTCAAATAAACCATTTTTTATGCTAAATATTCAGGAATACTTTTAACATTTCGATTCCAACGCAAATATATACAATGGATTGAGCACGAATCGTTTCGGTTCGATGAATAAAGGACCGATCATTGAGCTAACCAAAATATTATGGTGACTTTTTTTTTAACCTGAGATCTTTATATTTTTACTTGGGCTTAAGGGAAATGTTAAGAATTTAACCCCCCATGCTAAAAAAACACCCGACGCTTGGCTAAGCAATACGCATTGAAAAAGCTTGTGACGTATTTTATTGGTATTGTTATGATAGAAAACCATATACGCTTTCAAACGTGTACAGAATATATTGTATTGCCTTGATATCAGGGGGTCTAGCACAGTGAATTCGATAAATTTACAATATCAGACCGATTGGCGTAACTATAGATGATTTTATATACATTTTCCGAGCATGGTCGTGCTGTAGATAACCAGATCGATATTGATAATGAAATAAATAAGACTTCTTAATACATTTTTTTAATTCTGAATGCGTTTCTTTCATTCTTAATTCTTTCAAGAATGGCTTACAAACACAATATTTGCTTGAATCACCGCTTACCGATACAATTTAGTATTTGTATGCCTGTATTGTAAGCGCCTAAAGATACTCGTCGCATCGCCCAGATATAAGACCACCCTTCAGAATTGAAGCGTTGCTTGAAATGACATTGGCCGTGTTTGGTGACAGGATCTGAATAGGTACTTCCCCACCTTCCTCTTTCCCATTTCCTTCCTCTCCCCACTACCTTCAGCCTTACTTCATATCTCAATTGGGGATGTCATAATCTCACTGGCTTCAGACAGTTGCGAGCAGTTGGAATTCTTGTGTGGTATTCACATACCGCGCTTTATAATATGACCATATATATTTTTTAAATAATTCAGTTTGTTTTAGTAGTTTCGTAAATCAAATGCAACATTAACCCATTGGCGGCTGCGGATACCAAATGGTATCCGAAATAGTGTTGTTACTTTTGTCGTCGCCATTTTGAAAAATCTGATGGGAGGTATGTTATGATTGGTTACATAAACATATTAGAGATATGTGAAGATATAAAACTCAATGGGCAGTTCATTTATGACGCCGATACAAGTATGAGCGAGGGTAAAATTCCCTTAAAAAAAATTGACTGATAACCATATGGTATCAGCGGGTGGTAAGGTTAGCAAAAAATATTTGCTCGGTAAATGTAAAAATTTTATTTCCGGACCTATATTTTCACTATCTGAAGCATTTTGGCAAACTAAATGAAAACACCGATATAGCTAATAATGCCGGTTATATTCTTCCAACCACCCGACTCAAATATTTTATCGCATTAATTAATAACTCAAATTTCTTCTCTAGGAAGGAGAAGTTTTTGTATCCAGTCAATACTGGATCGTATTGTATTGACTGGATACAAAAACGGAGTAGATAATTCTAACAAGTTGGGTTGATAACCCTGTTGTCACGATTGCATGTACAAGTCATGGAATTTTTCCTACCGGAATCGTAAAACGGTTTTCTCTAAAAAAATATATGTACTCTGTTTTCAGGTGTAGCGTCCAGATTGTATTGATCAATACGGTGAAAATATGGGTGGAGCTGATCTAACGGACAAGGTGTCTCAAATTCTAGATTAAGCCTCCGCAGTTAAAGATAATATATATATATATATATATATATATATATATATATATATATATATATATATATATATATATATATATACATATATATTAAATGTTGCACACGATTAGTGGTTTTTATACTGAAAACATAACAATTAAGTATTAAATCTGAAATTTCGAAGAGAAAACGGTTTTACGCGTTTTGTTACACCTTCCATGGTTCCCAAAAGAAAGAGATTGGGAGTTCGTACAGACATAAGATTCGACCAAATGGACCACTTTGTCGTTCCATTTAATAGACGTCGACGTGCTAGAAAATCTTGCAAAACGATTGTTTGACCGATATACAAAAATATGTGTCGTGGATTCCTTGTTTTGCCAAGTATCATACAAAACCATTATACGTTATAATAATAATAATAGCTATTTTTAAAGCGGTTATAATATAAATTATTGAGATTATTACGCTTTTTACTTGTTACCATATTTTTGTACCAATTGCACCCATATCCGCCCTTCGATTCCGTATGGTAGCACCTATTATTTCAGTGAAAAATTTTTTTTAAGAAGAAAATATTAAATTGTATATTTTCGTTTGGTCTCATTAAACCAAAAAAATAAATAAAGGGAATACGTAGCGTAGATTCAATAAAACATTAATCTGGGCATTAATGGGTTAAAAACAATATCTTTTTACACTATTGAAGACATAAAATAATTAGCAGAAAATTAATTTAATTTTGAGTCAGTTTTAAATTAGTTTATTTGAAGGCTTCTCATGTTTTCGTCAGATCCTCAATTCATTTTGAAACCCACCTACATTTGTTAACATATCCTTGTAAAAGTTCTAACGTAACTTTTGGGATAAATAGCTCCCGTACAAACTTAACTTTTGAAGTCTTTCAACGTTTAAAAGTTGTATTTGATCTGGTAATGAATATTTCATTGAAAACCACATGAAATTTATACAAACACTTTTAATAGATTTAAATATACAATTTAAACTACTTGCTACGTAATATTTTTTCATAGAATGAAAATCACCTACGTGCTAAAACAATTGAAAAATGAATGGAATCCACTGTATGTAGTTCACCTTTCAACAAAAAGTTGTGGATATTGCATTATCTATAAAACTTCCTTGATATGAAATTGTTGATTAAAAAAAATTTAGCGGTTTAATTTTTTTTTAGTGAAACTGCACAAGAGTCCCAACTGATCCGAACCGTCTAGAGCAAGTGAAATTATGGAATCCTCAATCGGGGTACGTTGTTAGGCTGAAGGTAGCGGGGAGGGGAAGAAGATGACAGAGCGGAATGTGGGGAAGTACCTGGCTATGCATATCTTGTGACCAAACGCGGCCAAAGCCATTTCAAGCAACGTTTCAATTATGAATGGTGATCTTACATCAGGGTGATACTGAGAGTATCTTCCACTCTATTTTATTATATTATTTTATATTAGTAAATTGTGAAATTAATTTAATAAAATTTACTTACGCACGCCGGGATTTTAACCCGCCGCGACTTTCAGCTTGCTGAGGCCGTCCAATATTAATATTTGCACATAAAAATTATTACCTACACATGACATAAACCTGTTTATTTTGATTTCGAAAGTAAAAATATTGGGCAGTTAGGAATTTCATATAAGTAAAAAAGTTTTTTGAATCACCCTTTAAATCAGTCTCGCCAAATCTAATTAAGGCTTCGAAAGTGTTAATCAATACATTTCTATAAATAACACCTTTATTAATGTCAGCCATATTTGTATTGACTTTGAATTAATATTGAAGATAACATTTCTATTTATAGGTCACCTTATCAGTCAAAGTGTGCAACAATAAATTCTATGATTAAATTACATTAAAAAGGAACATTTTAAAATAATCACATTCCATCTTATCGAGATACGGGAAAATATTTAATTGTGTAATTAATTTAATTTATTGTAAGAATCAGATAGAAAATATATTTTTTTAGAAATTTGTCATTGCGATATAAAAATCTGACAAGTTCTAATTAACTTTTAAAAGTGGAACAATAAATTAGATAATTATTCTATTCGTTATTATTTTTTTGATAAATTAATGTTTTTAAGACAAGATTTTATTTATGCATAGCACAAAGGATAACAATTATTTTTATAAGCAATAATTGTTCGCCTGAAACACTCATCCACATTGAAAAAATCTCCTGATAAAAAATACATGACGCCAACGAGACTCGAACCCGTGTCCATTCATGTAACAAGCAGTAATTGTTGAATGAAACACTAGCATATATTGAATAATTTCGCGGGTAAGAGATAAGCCATAGCTCAGTGGTCAGAGCTTTCGACCGGAAATCGAATGGACACGGGTTCGAGTCCCGTTGGCGTCATGTATTTTTTATCAGGAGATTTTTTCAATGTGGATGAGTGTTTCAGGCGAACAATTATTGCTTATAAAAATAATTATTCTATTCGTATTCGTACAACTAAATTGTTTTAACGCTGTTACTATATATAATCTAGTGATCGTTTTGTTTTAAAAAAATTCTACTAATTTTGGAAAAATCTGTTTTGTTAAATAACGAAAAATGCCCACTGTTATTGTACACAGGTTCCTATTATTATAATTTTGTAATTACCTGTTGTTACCAGCTCTGTGCCGTTTATGTTAAGTATGTTATGTAATGTTTATGTAAGGTTGATTGATGTTACGTTATACATAAGTTCATATTGTATAATCATCTGTATAATTTCTGTCATTTTATGTATTTGTTTATAAGAAAAAAATGTTAATTGTCTATGGCCAAGATTTTCCTTAAGGCTTCCCTTAATCTTTATAACGAATTGGTGTACATTATGAATACCAAAAAGTATGCTTTAGATAAATTGTAGAATACAAATAAAACAATAATTACTCAATGAAAATGTAAATATAAACTACTAAAAAATTATTTTTTTTTCAATAGAAATGTATGAACGCATAAAGGAAACAACTTAAAAAAAAAAAAGTATTATAGCTACGATTATCTGTGACAGTATCACTTGATTAACTTTTTTGCTTTCTTATGAAATTATTTACAAAATAAATAAAAACCAGTTTTGTGCTTGAAATCGAACGTTTATGGACTCCGTTTATCAAGCGATTGTAATGCCTATTACCTACGATATAAGATAAACCAATAATATATACATTTTGGCTTGTAGCTTCCTCTTAATGAGTGAAAGCCAAAATGAATGATTTAAAAAAAAAGTTACAAAAATCGTTCGTGACAGAAGATTGACATAAATAATTAATTTAAGCAGAAAAGTGTGTAAAGCGTGAAGAAGGATTGCTTTAAAATTGCTTACTTTTTATTTACCTTGACTAAAGAGCTCACAATTTTTTTATCATAAATAGTTTCAGAACATAGGATAAGCCTCTTTTTATCTCGTCATTTCTCTCTGATTAAGGCCACAATATTGTGCCAGTTAATGTGAAATCAGTGAAAATTTCACTAAACTTACAAAGTTTCTCTCACCCATAAAACTTAATTGGTAATTAAAAATTAATAAATTTTTAAATGAATTATTTCTTAATTGCTCATCTTTGTATTTATTTACAGCTTGTTCTTAAACCATTAAGAAATGCTAGAATTAAATAGTATTACACTTTTAGAATTTAATTTAATGTCAATTTTAATCCAGGCTTAAAAACAACCTAAAGAACTTAAAAAGAAACGTTGTTATACAGAATCTTAAATAATTTAAGGGGATTCGAACTTGCGAAATTCAATTTATTTGAAAATTTGTCTATTGTCCCATCTTTTCTATAAAACTCCACGATAAGAAAAAGGATTTCAGAATAAGAGGGTGAACTATTTTGATAAATTTCTGCTTTCTAAGAAGAAAGCTGATGAAGCACTGATGTGCACTGATGAAATTACTGAAAGGGGTTTATTTATAATTGCGCAATAGTGCGTTGTATTGTTTTTACGTGGAATATCACTTGATTGCTTAATACCACCAAATGATACCTCAAACTGTCATTAGTAATATGCAAGAAAAAAAAGTGTAAATATTATGAAAATATTATAAGCACCAATATAATAATATATAGGTAATACGACATAGTCTCATGATTAACTTAGATTTTATCATCTAGATTCCATGTATACTAACTGACGTGTACTCGGCGTTGATCGACATTTATGTACTTTCTGTAATTATAATATCCATGTATTCTATGTACTATAAACCTTCCGGAAGAAAACCCTATCAAAATCCGTTGTGAGGTTTAGAAGAAATAAGCGCACAAACAGACAAATGCGGAAAGCGACTTTAATTTAGTACAATAGAGAAGATATGATTTTTAAAGGAATTACTATATTTCATTTGTGTTTTTACAATTTTTAAAAGGGAACTTTACGTAACAACCTTATAATATGCAATTTGGTTGATAATAGGCGACAATTTTCATGTAAATAATAGGCGACAAAAGAGCATTTTACTATCAATTTTTCATTGCCATCGTTAAATAGTTATGAAACATTCTGATTAGAATTATTCCCGAGCATGACATTACAAACTATCGTCGTTAGACGCTAGAGAATTTCTCTACCAGAATAGCAAATCATTTGTCAATTCCTCAACAAAGCTTTTGACAACCATTACTTCTTGACAGCATTCATTTCCATTGTCCTTTTCAAAATATCCTCAAACAAACTGTTGTAATCTTGAAAGAAATATATTATTCCTCCAATATTAGAATGGAAAAAGAATTTTATTTATCTATGATATACATATTATAACTGATAGGTACATAATATAATAATTGAAAATGTTCTGCAGAGAGTGGAGTTATACAAAAAAAATTCTTGCAATTACCTGATTAAAATAGAAAAAAGTCTACTTACCTAAGCGTAACGAAGTCCTGTTTTAAGTCGGAAAGCTCAACTATTTGACATTTCGTTCTTCTGTAGATTTCGTTATTCGTTCCGGTTCCGGTTAAATATGGCGGCCGTTTTAACCTCTCGATGCCTAGCCGATGAGGTCAACGTGTTAATTTTTCTGCATATAAGTAGCTATTCTGAGAAAATACCTGAAATGACAGATTTACATAAAAATTATAAGTACGAAAATTGACGCATGAAATTTTTTTTTTGTTACCACCCACGAGTTAATGGTTCGGTAAATATTATTTTTAGTGAGTGAAATTGTCGTATTCATTAATTAAGTAGGTAGGTAATTAAGTACCTACTTACAATTCTTATAATTTCAGAAGAAAATTAAAACGAGAGAAAATTATAAAAATCCTATTTTTGAACGCGAGGTCTACTGTTCACAGAAATACGTTAAGTAAATTCTTATTTAATTTTTATTTTTAAATAAGTTAAGTATATTATTATTTAATTTTTAATGGAACAACTTTTTAAGAATTCGTCTTTTGAAAGTTATACCCATTAATGTAATACATAAAAAAGACCTAATTATTAAACTAGATATTTGTCGATCTCACAGTTTTAATGAAAAATAAAAAAATTTATTTCGAAAGCAATTTGTGCCACATAAAGGCGTTGTCCCGGTTAGATTCCCACTTGAGACCGTTACCTTTTCCGTGTCTTGTTTTATTTCATGTTTCATTTAGATTTGTTAGTATTACCTTCTTCATCAATGTTATAATCGTATTTATTTACTAACTTCTTTAAGCAGGTACTAAGTAAATCAATTTTTCAAACGACCTATTGATATTGGATAGATAGACAAAGAATATCTGGTTATTTAAAAAAATATGTTGACGCCTTTCATTGAAAATCCGTCGTAATTTCACGCTATTTTTTTAATAAACGACGCTTGAAATAAAAACAGATGTCGCAACGAAACTCAGTGCGACACCATCATTCAAAATTCAATATATTTTGTATTGTAATATCCCACGCTTGTTCCACCTACCCGAAGCCAAAATAACTGTGGCATCACAATGTGTAAAATGTTGAGGGTTGGTGGAAAAATAAAGGATAGATGATGGGAAGAAATGAGTGAACTGACCCGGAGTCATTGAGTTGATGATGCCAAGAATAGAGTGAACTGACCCGGTGTCATTGAATTGATGATGCCAAGAATAGAGTGAACTGACCCGGTGTCATTGAATTGATGATGCCAAGAATAGAGTGAACTGACCCGGTGTCATTGAGGCGATGATGCCAAGAATAGAGTGAACTGACCCGGTGTCATTGAGGCGATGATGCCAAGAATAGAGTGAACTGACCCGGTGTCATTGAGGCGATGATGCCAAGAATAGAGTGAACTGACCCGGTGTCATTGAATTGATGATGCCAAGAATAGAGTGAACTGACCCGGTGTCATTGAGGCGATGATGCCAAGAATAGAGTGAACTGACCCGGTGTCATTGAGGCGATGATGCCAAGAATAGAGTGAACTGACCCGGTGTCATTGAGTTGATGATGCCAAGAATAGAGTGAACTGACCCGGTGTCATTGAATTGATGATGCCAAGAATAGAGTGAACTGACCCGGTGTCATTGAGGTGATGATGCCAAGAATAGAATGACCTTTTTACTTCATCTCGTCCTCCAAAATGACTACGCAAATTAGTGTACCAATTTTTTTATCGAATGTCTTCCACGGATATTTTCTAGGATAATTTTCGAAAAATGTTAAAAAATATGTTTTTTTTACCAGATTTCGTAACATTTCCAAGCATCATAAAAAGCATCGAAGTTTTAAAATGTCGAGTCTTTAAATAGCCGTTAACAGTCGTTTGAAAATTTTTCCCTTCTTTTAAAATGAAACGAAACGTGTATTGTTTAGGTGATCCAGTCACACAGAAACTAGGGGTATTTTCTAATAAACAATGTTAAAAAACACGAGTCAAACGTCATACCTTTTTTACCCATGTGAAAAATTTGAACGTGTAATAAATTTGAAGGTATCATGAATTCTATTCACGTTTGGAGAAATGTCTGAAATTTGGTGAAATCGTAGGTCACTTTATTTTTTAAGCCTTTATGATAAAAATCAAGCATCATGATTTTCGGAATTCTGTTTGAATCGAAGATAAATTTTTTTTATAACAGTTTTTTTATCTAAGAAAAACTCTTAAACCGTGAGCTCTAAAATAATAAGATTTATGTCGTTTTTTGGTCTTGAATTTGTAAATAAACATGACACGACAACCCAATATTCGATTCAGTTTTGTCAAAACTTTTTTAGTAAATAATCTTTTTTGAAAATAACCACATCGAATTACCATAAGTTAGATGTAATCTGATTAAAATAATATCAATATCAATTTTTTTTTCGATAATTTAAAAAATATACATATATTTTCTTTTCACTTTTTTTGACATCCGATTGAGCTGAAACTCGTCAGATAGACTTGTTCTCAATAACATTGCAGTCTATCAACTTTTGGATGACGTTAGCAGTACTACCCTGTCGGGATTTGGCTCAGTTGTTAGAGCGGTTGACTCCAGTCCCTGTAGAGCACACCCGTGCCCAACCCGCGGCCCGCTGGGTGTATACTTGTGGCCCGCGGAACATATGCACACATTTTTTTTTAGTGTTCATAAAAGTACCAAAAGAACATTCCAACGTGCGTAGTTCGTATCAAATCTCATATACGGAAATATCTCAGAGTACATTGATTCAACTATCGTGACAATTTCATCTATGGTATATTCGTGTTAAAAACTATTACTAGGTGTGTCAACGACATTGGAAAACATATTGAAGATAATCTGAAAAATCGTGTATCCAAGTTCATATTTTATGCCCTAGCATTGAATGAAAGCACATACCTAACAGATTTTTATCAGGGGTAATTAGCGGGACTGTTTCCACTTATGGATACTACTTGCTCACGAGAGTTGAAGAATTTGTTAAGAGCTGTTACATCGGCATTGAATCGCTTTTTGTTACAAAACAACCTATCGGGTTTAACAACAGATGGTGCTCTAGGAATGGTTGGAAAACACAAAGGTTTAGTAAAATTGATTGAAAATGAGGCCTGCAAAGTTGATGATAATTCGATGTTAAATTTTCATTGCATTATTCATCAGGGGAGTTTATGTTCCATGTCCCTTAAAATGGATCATTTCATGAAGGTGGTCATCAAAACAGTGAACTTTATAAAGTCGAAGGGTCAACCACTTCGCCATCAGTTTCAAGAGTTTCTGACGTCTTTGGATTCATAGTATAATGACATATTACATTTTATGCAAAAGTAATATGGCTGACCCAGGTCAAAATGTTGAAAAGAGTGTTTGATTTGAAGCAAGAAATACAATCATTCTTCGCAAGACAAGGAGTGGGTTAGCGACTTTGCATTTCTGATAGATATAGTTAGCCATCTAAATGTTGTTAATACTCGTCTAGAGAGAAATATCAACAAATTAATAACATGTATGATATTATTTCCGCATTCTAAATGAAACTTGGGCTTTGGGAACAACAGTTAAGGACAAAAATCTTTAGTTACTTTCCTACATTGTTATTGCAGCCAGACGTCACACAAATGGCGGCGGATAAATACGCTTCTTTGATATCCGACTTAAACCTAGAATTGTAAAACCGATTTCAAGATTTTAAAAAGCATTGCGTGCTTTTTGATGTATTTGCAACGCCATTCTCGGTAGACGTGTATTTACTGCCAGGAATTTTACAAATGGAACATTGTGAAATGTGTTGTGATACGCAGTTAAAGGAGAAATTCAATCAGGTTGGTTTGGAAGAGTTTTACAAAACATATTTTGACAAGGAGAAATATCTTTATTATTTTTCGGAATAACTTATTGAGTAAAACCTCAAATTATAATATTTAAATATTGAAGACAATATTAGTGATTCTTAAACGCAAATCTGAAACAGAAAAATCAGAAAAGGAAACGGTCACATCTGGGACTCGAACCCAGGACCCTTGTCTTTCCGGGACAATGCTCTACCAACTGCGCTAATGGGACCCTATCCTATTCGGTCACTTTTAACTGTATCATACTTCGAATAAGAACTACCAACGTTGTCTTCATTTTTGTCGTTGTCTTCGTTTGTCTTCCTGGGTTCGAGTCCCAGATGTGACCGTTTCCTTTTCTGATTTTTCTGTTTCAGATTTGCGTTTAAGAATCACTAATATTGTCTTCAATATTTAAATATTATAATTTGAGGTTTTACTCAATAAGTTATTCCGAAAAATAATAATTCATTTCTAGACTTGCAGAAAAAGTCAATAGATGTCGCACATTAAAAATAAAAACAATAAGATAGGTTTATCTATAAGACGCTGTCTAGGATTGCATTTAGTTCGGGTTGAATCTTGCGATAACACATAAAGATAGTTGCCAATAAAAATGTGCGGTGAAAAAAATGAAGACAACGTTGGTAGTTCTTATTCGAAGTATGATACAGTTAAAAGTGACCGAATAGGATAGGGTCCCATTAGCGCAGTTGGTAGAGCATTGTCCCGGAAAGACAAGGGTCCTGGGTTCGAGTCCCAGATGTGACCGTTTCCTTTTCTGATTTTTCTGTTTCAGATTTGCGTTTAAGAATCACTAATATTGTCTTCAATAGAAATATCTTTAATTTTACAAACATGCTCATATCATATTTGGAAATACTTATGAAGCATATTAAAACCCAAATGAGAACACGAATCACTGACGAGCATTTGGAAAAGTAATTTCGTGTAGCAAAAACATTAATCATTATCAACATTAATGCAATTAGTTCTGACAAAACAAAAACAGACGTCTCACTAAAATTTATTGTATTTTGTTTATTTTCAATTATTATGTTTTGTATTGTCTCTTATTTAATAAATATGTTTGATTCTCATTTTTGTTATGTCTTCTAGAAATAACAATATATTTTTTATTTGATTTGAATAATAAAAGAAATGTTTTGTACGGCCCGGTAGGAAATCTCATTTTTAAAATCTGGCTCGGCTGCTGAAAAGGTTGGCCAGCCATGCTGTAGAGGAAGGTTCAATAAAACAGTAAAACCAATTTTTTATATTTTTAAAATTTTTAAAATACACTCTAAAAGTTCATGGCAGGTTAGAGCCAAAGAGGTTCAATACCCCTGGGAAGGAAGCTTCAATCCTCAGCTAAACCATTTTTTTTCGGTTTAAAGACATTTTTAAAGCTCACAGCAGTTAAGAGGCAGTCCCTGGGGAGGGTGGTTTAACTCCGAGACAAAAAAATTTAAAAAATACATCTATTAATACAAATAGATGTATTATAATAAAAAAACTTAGTTTTCACGGGTTGAAAAATTTAAACTAATCCCAAAAATTTATTACAATCACGTTTTCAGCACTTAATAAAAGTGAAAATAATGAATTGATGGCTTATGTAAAAGTCTTCTTAATATTCTTCGTAAGCTTCACATATCTCGTTAGGTTTTCTATTAGTGGTTGTCTTCTGCTTCTCTACACTCCAATCAATGATATCGGAATTCCATTTCACGCATTATTCGTGCTACGCTTCTAACACAATTCCACCATAGAGTGAAAATGTGTCGCTTAATTTTATGTATCGAAAATAATTTGCACGTTAACAGTTAGTCTTTGCAAGAAATTAATTGCTTTGCATTTGTTTTGTTTGTGAACCTTTATTTAGTGTAAGCAAATATTTTGCACCAAAACGATTGTGTAGTTGATATAATTTGACATAGGGTAAACACCGAAATGCTCTCAAAAATTATAAAAGGATTAACCCAGAATCAGTATTTGATTAAAATTTTAATATTTTTTCCCGTTGATTTGTATTCGACAATGTGATATGTCAGTTTACATTTTCAAATTAACTCATAAATATACAAATCCATTTACAAAATACGTCGGATAAAAAATGTTTTCATCAATCTATAATAAGTTTATTTCATGATTCAAAATACGTTTTGTATTAAAGATGTTTAGCATTTAAAATAGAAGTTTTATGAAAACATAAATCGTTAAAAAAAGTCTTTCTCCCGCTTCTAATCTGTTTCATTTCTCAAAGTATTTGATATATTGTGAGATACATTGAGATAACTATAGTGAACTATTTTGTTTATTATATTTATTTCGTCTTAAGTATGATATTATATTTGAAAACTTTCGCTCTTCTTCTTTACCTTTAAAATTTTAACCTGACAGGTTTCATACTAGTACTAGCATCTTTAGACGGTAGCATTTTATACTAAAAATAGGTAATTAATAATATCTTCATCGAGCTTAAAAGCGCCGCTGTTTTAAGAAACTTGGAAGCTCGCTGTTGAAATAAGTGAAGTGGTTTATTTTCTAAATTTGTATTATTCACATTTAAAATTGGATTTGTGCGTAAAGTAGCTGGAATACCGAAGGGATGATGCGAAGTTCCGTGGGGAACCCGTATAAACAGCGCGGATTTACACTTCGAAACCATTCAATTATTAATCTTTTCAAAAGGCTTATTTAATAATGAGGTGAAACAGTCCTTAAAATACGGGTCTTAAGTTGATTTCGTATTGTAATTATTAAAATGGTCAAGTTCCAGAAAAAAATTCGTAGCGTGTTAACATTTAAAAAAATCTTTTTTATAAGAGGGCCAACATGGAATCCTTGGGGTATGACTTGATACCCACATGCGCACAAATTTATAAAATATAGCGACAACTTTTAAATTTATGTTCTTGTATTGAAATTAATACGTTCCGTAAATAAATCTGTGACGTGTTAAAATTTGACAATTTTTTTTCATAAGAGGGCTAATATGGAATCCTTGGGCACTACCTGAATATTAAAAAACTATTTTGTATATGAGAAGAGATTACCTGCTATGAAATTTAAAATGAAAACAACATAACAAAAAACGAAGTTCCTCCAGAGGTTATGGCGGGCTGTTTTCCGCTAAAACAAAAATAATGTGCTTTTCAATTTAAATAACATGTTAGCAAGACATTACCATAAGAGAAAAGCAGTTATTTTGTTACCGGACCTTAAATTGGTTGTTAATCTAAACTCTTTACAATAAAATAGTATTTTTAATTATTTTAGCAGACTATTTGGCCCACTTTGCAAATTAAATTGCGTCGTGGTAATATAGAACCTAGAGTAATTTAGACAAAGGTTTTGAGGATAAGGTAATGGGACAATTGCGTCATTTTAGTTAAGGTCGCCGAGGGTGTAAAGTGACACGCTATTAAACTATACGCTTCTAAGTGTGTAATAGTATATATTCGTCATACGAACCTTCATTATATTACCTAACTAGCATAGGGCAAAGCATAGGGCAAAGGTCACTGTTGCTGATTTAGAAAGCACAGTATGAATATTGGGTATCAGGTCGTTCAATATACTTAGAAACTGAAATCTATGATTTTTGTCTTGTCACAACTGCGATATTTCTCGATCTTTGGTATTAAATAAATCTGCTAAAATCGTATCACAATGAATAACGAAATTAAGTTTGCATGATAACTCAACACAATGACAATTCAACATACCTTTAAAAAGTGATAAATAAATTCATTAAAGCAATGAAAAAAAGTTAAAAAACTACGTAACCTATTTAACCTAGTTTTTTCTTTTATTGCTTTTCATGACTGTTTATCACTTTGGTGTGTTGAATTGTCATTGTGTTGAGTTGTCCGAAAACCCGATGTTACATATTTGTACCTGCTGTAGAAATGAGAAATATTTATTGCATAAAACATGTCATCGTATGAAAAATGTGGAGATTCGCAAAGAATGCAATGCTGATGTTAGCGTAATAAGTAAAAATGATGCGTAGATGGTTGGGGCATGTAGAGCGAATAAACGAGGAAACGAGTGTAAGGAGAATATTTGACGTAAATGTAAATGTTAGAAGAAGTTGTGGACGCCCGAGGAAGATATGGCACAATCAAGTGAATCAAATACTCTAGTTGGGGCATGTCACGAGTCAGAATGATAGTAGAGTATGTGTGAGAAGACGTATGAACGTGAATGAGGCAAGGAGTGTGTGCCAAGACCGAGTTTTTTGGCAGTCCGTTTTCTATGCCTACACCTACGGGAAACGGCGCGACGGTTGGTTAGTTAGTTAGTTAAAAAACATGAAATATTATTATTTTTGCAATGGTTTTGCCTCATATCGAAAATATTAAAAAAAGAAAAAGTTTTAACTACGAAATAAATTGACAGATTTTTTTCTGTGCCTTACAAGTAGGGTAATGCCACTGCTTATATAATAAGATGATGAATATTTTCAAAATAAACGTTTTTCCCATCTTTCTGTACGGTGACAATAATATGAAAATACAAACTAAAGTAAGAAGCCAGTCGACTATAATAGAATCTCAGAAGGTTGCCAACTAACTTTTTGCACTTCCTATGCAGGTAAGAAAACACTTTAAAGTTGCTTGCGCGGTAGCTACGCTACAAAGCGCATTACCTTTCTTCTGCAGGCTGTGTATGTTTGTGAACAAACACACAGATATTTATGAACTATACAATGTTTAGGGAGAGCTAAACAGTACTTCTGCGAAAGTAAAGTTCATACGGAACTTGAGAGACGTAAACAGACAAACTATTGTGCGATTGCTTGAGATGAACTTACACTTAATACACTCCTTCAGACCAGAGTTATTTGATAAGTATTAAATAAGTATTTAATAAGTATTTAATAATAATTAATTTATAAATATTAAATAACTCTAGTCAAAAAATGATTTGATTGGAGTTATTTCGATTATTTGATATACCCTTACAAAAAAATTGTCCCTGGCTGGGGCCTTAGATTGTAGCCCTAGGGCCTAGGCGGAAGCCCTGACCGAGACGAAGCGTTACTTATTAATTTATTATAAAAGATATAAGATTACTAATATAACACTTAATTTTCTTAAAGTCTGGATTCGTTTGGGCTCGTTCCTACTGTTGGTGTATATAATAAACTAAAAAAAATTCAACTTAACACATTTTGATCTGTATGAAATATATAGACAATATTTTTGAAGTAGTCTATTTTTGAAATCAATCAAAATTTTCTATTTTATGAAGTTGATAAAGTGGGATGGTACTGTAAGCCTCTCGTAACTGAATTACAAAAATGCAAAATATGGTACTTTGGTATGGCAACATTTGGGTAGGTACTCGTAGTTGCGAATTTTTCGAAAAATGGTCAAAAGCAATTTTTTCTTGCAGGTTGGTGACTGTCATAACATGTTCATTGTTTACTAGTATAAAGCAACATTATATCATTATAACGCTATGTCCCAATCTATTGACATGCCTGTTTTCTATGCTATTATTTAATGACTACGAATTTGAATGCGTTTCTGAATAATATCTTTGAACCACCTCCACCTATTACTACGTGTTAATATTCACATAAAGTTTCTTTAAATAATTTCAACCACTTTCCTTTTGCAGCCTCAATAGCGCGGATAGTAAAGTTCCTGGGACAGTCGGGCACCCCTCTCTTGACCGTTGGGGGGCTCTCGTTCGACTTTGTCGGTCCAAAGACAGATTGCTCTCACGAATATCACATGCTGACTAGAACTGGCAGTGTGGGTTTTCGAGACATCGCCTACTTCATCATCGATCTTATGCACAAGTAAGTATTTAATCAGTAAAATTATACAATCACTTAATTTTTAATAAAAAAAATGTTGGTAAATTAAATTTAACTGAATAAGTCTGAAATGTAAAAAGATTTATATCAAATTCCTAGTTTAATGAAGATTTAAAAATACGTACCTAATTAATAATGATGAAACAACAATGACTAATTAAACGGTACACACATTCTGTTACATCTGAAAAATTCTAATTTGTTTAAAATATTTGAAACATGATACATGTTTAAAACTTATTCTTAAAAATATGTACAAATAGTGTTTTTAAAAATATTACTTATGTAAAAATGCTTGTAAAACTGCCTGTGTATCGTCAATGCACTGTTTTCATATAATTTATATTTTTTTGTGGGTTTTATATAACATTATGCTTATTTGCTGGTTTCATTTTTCATAAATATTTTGAATTGTATCTGTTTGACAAAATTTTTAAACTCAAAGTAATCATTTATAATGCCATTATTAATAAAATATTTGAGTCCATTTCAACGGAGGGAATTAAAATATTCCGAGTTTTAAGAGGAGAATTAAAAACCGTCCCCATTTTCTCAAACTGATTTTGAAAAGAAGATGTTTAAATTGGTGTTAGTAAACTAAAATTCATTTATTTTTGGAATAACTTAATGAGTAAAACCTCAAATTGTAATATTTGATCATTAAAGACAATATTAAAGACGCTCAAACAACGTATGTAAAGAAGAAAATACAGAAAAGATTCAGACGCACCTAGGATTAAGTTGATATGGTCAAATTAATTCTGTGGTCAGAGAACTTCCCTGGCAAGGAAGAGGTTTTTGGTTCAATTACTAGGAACCTTTTCCATTTTCTTATTCACATTTTTCATTTGAAAGGCATTAACATTATCTTCGGTGATTGAACTTTTTAAAACTTTTTTAACATTGATCAAAACGTTCTTAGTTTCAGACTATTAAGAACTATTTATTTCCCGTTATTCAATCTGTATTGCAATATGGTATTTTTGACCGAGGTGATGAATTCAAAATTCTCTCCTGTCATTATGAAACATACAAAAAAATATTAAAAATAATTTTTAATAAATTACACCACTATCAGACAATTGCAAAAATTTAAAGTCTGTTTAGTGCAAATTATTAACAAAAAATAAATCTTTTAAATGTTCACAACGTTTGTTTCAATAATGAAAAAAACGATAAAATATACAAACAGCAATAGACCAAATATTATTGACTCAATAACTATCGCATTCTGTAACACTACAAAGCCAAAATTTTATAAATACTAGTATATTGGAGTTAAATGGTTTAACCAATTGTCTGTTAACATTAGATTAGAAACAAATTATTCAAAACTTAAAATTTTTGTAAAAATTTTGGTATTATTAAAAAACTTTTTCAATAATATTTCTCAATATGTATTATGATATATTATAATATTTCTCAATATGTATTATGATAAATTATAATATCTTTCATTACGTATTATGATATATTATAATATTTATTCATTATTTACCCTCGTTTTATAGTTATAAAAGATTTCCGTGGCTTATTTACTTTGCAAGTGGATATTATTACGAGTTCTATAGTAATATAATTTTAATAATAATCTACAGGGAAGGTAAATTTGTAGAAAATTATACCATGGAAAAATAAATAAATAACATCTATGCTTTTCACATTAAAAATATGATAGAATCAAAAAAAATAAAATATTTTGTTATTTATCGCATTTTATCCTATTTCTCGCATCCTTCAAACATTCAACTCAATTCAAACAAGCACAAATACCGATATATTTTTTGATTCTCTCCCTCTATTTAAGAAAAACTTTTTTAGCACACTGAATTCGCCCACATAACACATACAACCACACACAGACACACATGCACACGTACACACACACACACAAACACTCACACACACCTCTCTCCTTCCCCAGCACACTAATTTAACTTAACTTAAAAATGTAACTTAACCGTAAAATGTATAATATACCTCATATGCATATATGTCAGCGACATGTCATTGGTACCAATTATTTTACTAACTTTTATAATTTTGTAACTATTGTCATCTATGTAATTATGTACTGTTTGTTTCTGCAATAAACAAAAATAAAATAAAATAAATAAAATTAGAGTGAACTAAAATAATACATTACAATAATTAGATACATCCATGGAACTTAAGAAGATTTGACCTTTTCGAGGGCTGTTTATCTGAATTAGATCAATGACCCTATGTAAATCAACAGGTTTATTCCCAGACTATTTTTTTTAATTTTAAGTTTTTTCATATTTAATATTAACATTATTTAAATCATAAAAAAGTTGTTAATAAACACGCTCTGATGTGTAATTATTATTTCGCGAAATAGCTGTTTCGCCTTCCGGAGGCATTATCAAACTGTGGTTCGCCATATCACTTCCACACGATCCATTTATATTACTTGACAAATTAACAATTAATATTGCTTTTATTTTAATTATCGCCCCCTTAACGATTTCCGAGTAAATTGTCAGAAATTATCAATGGTTCCTGTAAAGTTTCCCCGCTTATTGTATTGTTTAAGTTTGATTAAAGGTCATTAAAGTTATGTATTTCCGAATTAATAATTTGAATGGCATTGGGTTTTTCGATAATTCGTTTTAAACAAAATGTAAATTAAATAATAATATTTAATTATTGAACACTATATTAGCGATTTTTAAAAGTAAATCAGAAAATGATTTACTTTAAAAAATCAGAAAAAGATACGGTCGCATCTAGAACTTGAACCTAGAACCTTCGCCTTACGGGGCGCTGCTCTACCAACTGAGCTAATGGGACCCTATTTCCTTCGGGTCATATTTTAACTGCATCATTCTTCGAATAAGAACTACCGGTAGTATTTTCATTTTTCTCACGGTAGATTTTTATTTGCTGCTATTTTTACGTATGATAGCAATATTCAACTCAAACTAATTGCAATCTAGTTAGTGTCTTGGATAAATATATCCCATTTTCATTTTAATGTGCGACATCTATTGACTTTTCTGCAAGTCTAGGGTGAATATTTATTTTTGGAGGTGAATGAATTTAGTATGAACCCATGATCCTCGCATGTAAATATTCACAGACGTGCAGAAAAGTCAATAGATGTAGCACATTAAAATTAAAGTAGGATATATTTATCAAAGACACTATCTAGATTGCATTTAGTTCTTTGTCAAAAAATCGCAAAACACTGTTTTCAAAAGTTAAGTATTACAATTTGGGGTTTTACTAATTAAGTTATTCTGAAAATAAATAAATAATAATAATATTAATATGAAAAAAATTGAAATGGAGTTCTACAAATTAAACTTGATAAAAATAAATATAAATTTAACATTTTTCATAAGTATAAGCAGTTTATGGATTAAACAAAAATTAAAACTCTAAGCTTTTAAAGTATCGTTTGTTAAAAAAAATGTTGTCGCGATTTTAAAAGTTCTCCGATTCATTAAATTCAGGAAAAAGTTTTGAAAGAAAAGAAAACTTTTTTTTTAAATACTCCTCGCTCTTTTTGTGACAACATTAATTTGAAGAAGAGCTTTTAAATTGAATTAATAGCTTCTTTCAGTTTTCATTTTTGTCAAACGATATTTTACAATGTTCCATGTGATTATACTGTAAACATTTATTAAATTATAGCGCGTGATAATATTACCTTTACGTGAATATTTCTGCTAGTTAGTGATAATATCTTTCGTGTTCGTGTAATTTTGAAGGAAACAATAATTATACTCTTTACATTAAGGTTAAACGCAACGCTCGTTGTATTCTACGTGTTCACAGATGGCGTTAATTAATTAATTTTGTTTAAATACGCTTTTGCAAGGTATTGCTTTACAGTATTAAGACAAATTATTTGTTTGCGCCCGTATATACGCAATATGAATATGAATCAATAGTTTTCTTCGTTTAAAGACTTAATTCTTTCGAGAAAGGCACACAAATACAATATTTTACCGATGATTCAATCCAATATTGTATTTGTATGCCTTTCTCAATAGAATTGAGTTTTTATATGGACAAAACTATTTATTCATATTCATATTGCGCATATGAGGGCGCAAACAAATAATTTGTCTGAATACTTTAAAGCAATACCTTGCAAAAGCGTATTTAAACAAAATTAATTAATTAACGCCATCTGTGAACACGTAGAATACAACGAGCGTTGCGTTTAACCTTAAGGATTAAGTTACGTGAACTTGCGAGTGTCTTTAACACCCATTAAAGCATAACTTACTAATTAGCATTGACAATCTCCTACTCGAATTATCGTAGTAAACTTTTCAAACTGTGTCTCATTAGGTTTATTACAAAATATTACTCCATCAGGGCCGGACTGGGCTTAGTGGCATTATGACTTAAGGGGATTATAATTCTTTTTATGATATCATTTCCATACTCATATGGTGAAGGGAAAATGGAAACCTTTAAAACATACCAGCTTAACCGGCTAGTAACCGAGTGGAAAATTATTTATTTTTTTATAAAAGAAAGACAAACATTCCCGGGTTACGAATAACCTGAAAATATTTGAATATCTCCGACTACCACCATAGTAAGCTGAAAATCTTGCTGGGTGGGACCCAAACGCAATGTCAACTCAGCCACCGACCGGTCTATGTACAATACAAATGTATCGAATTCCCATCAAGGCGTCGCGAGTTGAATCTATTAATGTGAAGCTTAATGCTAAATCACTATTTTGATTAATCTTTATAACGAATTGGTGTACATTATGAATACAAAAAAATATGCTTTAGATATATTGAAGGTTTTACTATTAATTGTTTCGCTTGAGTAGAATAGAAATAAAAAATTAATTACTCAATAAAATATAGATAATAGAAATGTATAAACGCATAAATGAAACAACTTTTTAAAAATACAGTATTATAGCTTAAATTATTTGTGACAGTTTAACTTGATTAACTTTTTTGCTTTCTTATAAAATTATTTACAAAATAAATATAAACCAGTTTTGCGCTTGAAATCGAATGTTTCTAGACTCCATTTGTCAAGCGATTTTAATGACTATTACCTACAATATAAGGTATACCAAGAATATACACATTTTTGGCTTGTAGCTTCCTCAACTGAGTTCAGCATATTTCTATAGGCGAATGTGTGGATGCACGGTTCGGTAGGAAACTGTGCAGGTGTTGGGGTCGAGCTCGATTCGGCAATCCTCGGCAATGCATTGATGTGAGTCATTCCGTATCGAATCGCGCGCTCGCGAACATCATAAAACTTACGCTCATGTAAAAACACTAAACATGTTTCATTAAAAATATATATTAATTAATTATCCAATCCATCCTCTTAATCCTGCTGAAACAGAATCCGCTAGGGGGAGCCACACTGGCCAGTCCGACTCTGATTACAATTATGGTAATATTATATTCATAAAATTTTTAATATTTCTAAAAATATCTTTCAACTTATAATGATAAAATATTAAAGCTTATTCCATTAAGTTTAAAAATAGTTTTTAGTTATCGGATACGTTCAGAAAAAATTAATTAATTTGGATTTTATTGCAAAGCGAAAAAATTCAGACCTTTTCACAAAATATGGCTGAGGCCTCAGAAGTAAAAAAAAATCTCATTACTGTGACATTAGTATTTTTTCAAGTAGTATACCTTTCCCACTGTGCGAAAAAGTACCCGCGCTTTTTTTCCAACCCCCAAAATCTAGTGGAGTGAAATTCTTAGAAATAGAAATAGGTAGTAATAATTCGGTTCGACCTCGCAACTAGTAGCATAAACGTATTGAAATACTCTTAAACTTATTCATATACAGTGTGTCTCTGGGTAAAGTGCGCCAACTTCTGCAGCTGATTCTATGGCAAACACATGACACAGGCACTTGGAATAATATTACGAATTTGTAATTTTCTGCAACCATAAATTATCATCGTAAAGGAAGCACCATCTACTCATTATAATACAGGATTTTCCAATAAGAGGTGTTTTGATATTCAAGCGTAAAAGATCAATGGTTTTGTTGCTTGTGTGGCACGTAGCGCAGTTTTGTTGAAATTAAACGTATCAATACTATCCAATTCCGGCCATAAAAAATCATTAATCACATCTCGATAGCGATCCATTCTCCGTAACCGTTGCTCCAGCCTCATTTTCGAAAAAGTAAGGTCCAATAACTCCGCCGGACCATAAACCGCACCAAACAGTCACATGTTGAGGATAGAGAGGCTTTTCAACAATAACTCTTGGGTTTTCCGAGCCCCAGATGCGACAATTTTGCTTGTTGACGAAGCCACCGAGGTGGAAATGGGCCTCATCCCTTAAGATGATTTGCATTTGATTCACTCAAGTGAATTTTAGTAATTTCAATGCGTTGTTGAAGCGTGTGTCGTTCCATTTTTATCAATGGCGTAGTTTTTACTTGTCAAATGTCAAAAAATGATAGCTTCAAAAGTAACATCTACTGAAATAGCGGGCTTTTCAAAATAACACCTCTTATTGGAAAACCCTGTAGTATAATATGAATCTTCGCGCAGTTGCGTGTCTCACTAAAACACCCGCAAACGGTGAACTCTGAACTGGATTCACTAGGTCAACGCAAATGTGTTCTTATCGCAATGATTTTCATTGCGAGTTAAAGAGTTTTTAATGTTATTGTTTGTTCCTTATTTTCAATTTAAACATCCACTGAAGCCAGGTACTAAAACCGGATACGGTTATGTACCTATATAAAGAAATACACGTTGGTGTAAATAGAAATACAATTAATTAAATACGCCCGAATACGGCCTCTGGCACACGGAGAAAAATGAATATTGCTAATTTATTAAGAATCTCTTAAAATTATTGGTAATCCGGTAACAAACGGGATTGTAGGCCCTTAACGAATGAATTGATGTGTTTCCTGATAAACTTTTAGTAAAATACGAATGTATTATCATTTATAATGATGTTGTAACACGTGTTCATAAAAATCCTATCATTTTCGAATTTCGTCATTATTGTTATTTATGCACAATGGAGTGCTGGTAACTACCCTGATGTATGGAAGTGAGGCATGGAACTGGCAAAGAAAGGATGAAAGTAGATTGAATGCTGTTGAAATGAGATCCCTGAGGCGTATGTGTGGTAAAACCATGTATGATCGTGTGAGGAATGTGGATATCCGCAAAGAGTGCAAGCGTAATGAGTAAGATCAAGAAAGGGACGCTTAGATGGTTTGGGCATGTAGAGCGAATGAGCGAAGAAAGGAGTGTAAGGAGAATATACGATGCAAATGTGAATGGTAGCAGAAATCGGGGACGCCCGAGGAAGACATGGCACGACCAAGTGAATCAGATACTTGAGTCGGGCCATGTCAAGAGTCAGAACAATAGAAGAGTATGTATGAGACGTATGAATGTGAATGAGGCAAGGAGTGTGTGCCAAGACCGAGTTGTTTGGCGGTCCGTCCTCTCTGCCTACCCCTGCGGGGAAACAGCGTGATGGTTAGTTAATTAGTTAGTTGTTATTTATTAGGAATTTTAAAAGTTTATCAGGAAACGGCCTGCAATCCCGTTTTTCAGCCGGATTACAAATAATTTGAAGAGATTCTTAATAAATTAGCCATACTCAATTTTCTCCGTCGATTATTAAATCTATCCGTCTGCAATGGTAGAAGTAAAAAAGATTTTTTTAAATTCCATTTTTCATTTTCTCAAAAAAAAAAAATTCAATAGAGAATATATATTTTTCCATGCAAATAATTCATATTTTTAACCTGAAAACATCATTAATACATTAGAAAGTAATTATTTTCATGTGAATCATCCCACGAAGTTAGCGCACATTACCCCCGGACACCTGTATTACAACTAGCTTAATATAAATAAGTATATATGTAATCATTGAAAAAAAACTCTCCAACGTTACCTGAAAACATTCCTACATCATACAAGCGACCGAATCTTTTTATGATTTTTCTGTTTCACATTTTTCGTTAAAGAGTTGTTTATATTTCCTTCAATAATTTGAGGTTTTACGCAATAAGTTATTCCACTATAAAATTATTATACATCTTAATATTAACACTATGTACATCTGAATATTTACTATGTATTTGTCACCACAGTTATCTTCCGTGTAGCATATAATTTCACGCTTATTTTCACGCTTTTCGCACAACACTGGGATTAACCGGCACATTACCGCCATCTAGGTACAAGTGGCGGAAGATCTTGATCGTAAACGAGCCGCAGGGTCAGTACGATGTGGCGGGAAAGACCACGTGCCACCTCATGATGAAGACCATGGCACAGTACATCAAGAAGGACCCCGACCTTATGTACTCCTCATGGGATACCACGCAGAACATTATGCAAAACTTCAGCGATAATCTGCGGCTCGAGATGGCCATGACGTATACAAGTAAGTAAGTTTTCACTTGTACATAAGGTTTGACTATTCACCCATAGATGGCAGTAACTCGGGAAATGTGAAATTACGGACAATAATATTTTGTTTATTAGCAACACGGTTTTCCCTTTGCACGATTTTCAGAATGCGTTTATTTTTTAATTAAAACCCTTCAGGCTTACATTTAAGTGCATTTAAATTTACGTATCAATAATAAAAGAAATGATTTTATTTTTATTCCCAGCTGCATGAATCGGATTTGCAAATCAGTTATGGCAATAAGTATAGCAACAAAATACTATAACAAATATGATAGGAACAAAATAAATTAACATAATACACATTAGTCCAACAAATACAAAAAAAAGTTTATAATCAATATTTTGTCCGTTTTTTCCCTACATAAGAATTTAACTGAAATGTAAAATAGTGTTTTCGTTGAATGGTGAGGTATTCGTATGTACAAACTGGAATTTATTGCACCTTCGCTTTGTGGTAAAAAATCGCTACAGGCTGGACGACTTTTGCCATTTCAGATACAATTGGCTAAAGGTTTTCCTCATGTACGAGACACAGGGTCACTACGAAGTGATTGGTTTGGACACCTGCTACCTTAATACCAAAACACTGGCTCAGATGCTCAAAGAAGACCCGCTTCTAATGAGTTCCTATAGATCAGTGGAGTTTGTCAATGATGGAAGGAGTATAAACGACAAACTAGTAGAGCAAATCGGAAACGACTTCGGCAGTGAGTCATTGCTAGATTAATACTCACTCTTACCGCCGTCGCTAGATGGCAGTAATGTAAATAACACGTTGAGTTTGATTCGATAAAGTTTTCTTAAAACTTTTAGACTAATTTGGGCTTTTTTCATAATTATTTAAATTTTCGTTATTGCAATACCGCGTGGGTGTAAAGGTTGTTGCGTGAAACTTTTATTTATAATGATTTTAAGTGAACATCGTTTCGAATCTTGGATACAACTGGCAAAATAAAGGTAAGTGTATAAACATTAAAATATTTTTTGAATTAGAAATACAGATACACAAAATTTAAAATTTGTACCCATATTTTACTAATAATAGAACATGAGTCAAATCAATACAAAGTCCTCACTCGTTTCCGAGGATATGTTTATAAATATATGTTTGACGATGTGTGTCCTGCTTCTGTGTATAGTTTCACAGTCTTTGGAAACATCCGAGTGGCAGCAAATCCAAGAAGTGCAACGACCATTTTTCTGGATGGTTCAACTCAGAACGTAAGTACCTACATGGGAAGTTTTATAAAACAGGTACATTTTTAAAGGTTGTCATATTTTTCCGCGTGAAAAAATACGTTTTTTTCTGGAAAATCACAATATGCCATTGTATAAATCGTTCGGAGACCGACGTGGTGTTATTCTTATACAAGGAACAGAATAAACAATATCCAACATACCTTTAAACATTTTAAAGTGCGAGATTTTTTTTAGTTATAAAGTTTGCCATTACATGTTCAAGTCATTTATTCTAAAATGAAAGCGAGAGATATATTCGACATAATATCATCAATATTATCTCAACCTTATAAAACATCTGATATTTTAGAAATTTAGACTTTGATATTTTGCAATGTTCTCATAATATGTGAATTGTCAGAATGCAGATGAATTCGCTGTTATTAAACTATTCAAAAATAAAATACTTTGTGAGAGCAGATGAGAGACTTTCAGATTTTGATTTTACAAACAACACATGGACACATGCAATTAAAAATACTGTTTTTTTCCCGCAAACATGGATAAAGTTTTTACCATGGTTGTATTACGTTAGCTGTAATTCCTACTTAGCACAAAACTAAACACATATATAATTATAAAAGTCATTTTCACTTAATTTTTTCGGTTTAAATAAAAATAATTAATTTGCAAGCCTTGACGAATATTTTTCAAATGCTAAATGTTGTTGCTAAGATTTATTTTTATTTTTTCGGGAGCGTGTATGTGTGCAAACTAAAAGCACGGTATTTCTCTTTCTAACACTGTTTAAAACACATTTCTCAACGTTATACAAACTGAGATATTTTGCATATTTTTTGTGAGACCGTGTCAGGCTAGGAGATATATCTCCCAAAAAGACTATGACTGTTTTGTTAAAATGCCCAATGGGTTATGTTCGTACGTAAGTACACCTGAAAAATCTTTATATTTTCTTTGCAGGTTTTCCAGTTTGTGTGTTTTCTTCTTCTATTTTTTTGAATGAAATGTACAGAAGAATTTTGGTTTTTTTAATGGTGAGGTTTTCGTATGTAAATAATGGAGTTTTTCGCACAGTTTTAGAGTTATGTAAAAAATCACGTTGTATAATTATGTTCCCGTGATAGATTTTGTGCAGGTTCGTTACAATCTGGTCGACTTTTACATTTTCAGATATGAATGGCTAAAGGTATTCCTCATGTACGAGAGGAAAGGTCGCTACGAGGTTATCGGGCCGGACACTTGCTACCTTCAGACCAGCACACTTGCCCAGATGCTCAAAGAAGACCCGATCCTGAAGAGTTCCTATAGGGCCTGGGAGTTTATCGACGACGGCCGCAGTATAAGCGACAAACTCGAACAGCAAATCGGCAATAATTTTGGAAGTGAGTCAATTTAATTCTCACTCGTACCGTTGTCGCTAGATGGCGGTAATGTAAATATCACCAAACATTAAATTTTCTGAACAGTTGTTTTCTCTCGTAATTTATTTGATTATAATAAGTACCAACATATGTGAATAGATTGTTTAGGTACACATTTGTGATTTTTGAAGAATTTCAGTGAATTTCGTCTTGGAAAGACAGCCGCAAAGTGGGATGATAGCAATAATTATTTTTATAAAGGTAAGTGCATACAAATTAATAAGTGTTAGGACATGATATTACTTCCAGTATCTTAATAAATAGAAAGCAAATTTATTCGTCAGCATATAATAAAATAAAAATAGTGCTAATGCTAAATAAAGTTTTCTAATTATAGTAAATCAGCGTAAAAGTCGCCATTATTTTAACCCATGTATTTTTGCACTGCTCGTTCATAGATAGTACTAATTTTATTATTTTATAAAAAAACACATTTTGCAAAGTATATTTCGAAATTTGCGAATGTATTGAATCAGGTTCCAGAGTGGAATATACTATCAGTATCGCTCTGGTGTATGAACACAATTCAGAATTGAAACGTTGGTCACCGTGTTTGGTGACCAGATCTGAACAGCCATGTATTTCTACACCTTCCATCTCCTTCTCCTCCCCACTACCTTCACCCAATTGGATAGGCCATAGTCTCACTGGCTCCAAACGGTTAGGAGCAGTTGAGACTGCTTTGCGGTATTAACATTAAAAAAATGTACAGGTGAAAACAAACCAGTCTAGTGTTTTTACCTAGAACAATGAAATTAGTGTTATATGTGAACGAGCATGAATTATTTTCATTTTTTTCTATCTGCGATTATAATAGGTCTAAACATGAATTTTTATAAAATTCCGCGGTTACAAAGTTATTTTTAAAACATCGTTTTATGTTGGGAAGTAAGAGCTTCATAGATGCACGCACAGATGGCAGTGCATAGAGCTTGCGTGGAAGTCCGCAAGATGGAGCCAGTGGCCAGTAGTCGCCAGGGCCAGTGGTAAGGCTCTCAGAGAAACTTACTGTTTCAGATTCCAATTAGCAAGCTTCTAGTTAGGTCGACTATCGAGTCATCATTATAATACGTGGAGTATTAATAAATCCCTGATTAATCTAAAAGAACTTTTTATTTATAAACTCCTTCCAAGACGAGTTGGAGACCTGTTTGTACGAACACAACATTTTATTATAAAGGTATCGACTTGCTGACGCAAATGATTGATCGGCATCTGAAACAATCCATCTATTTTTAGATGGGCATGTTGGTATTTGGACGTGATGATAATAGCATTTATTACTTATCAACGCACCAGAGAGATATTCGTCGAATGCAGGAACGTACATAAATCAAAGGCCACCGTTCAGTAACACAGCACTTAGTACAGCAAGCAATTAGCATAATGGTAAATGGAATGGTGGTTTAGATAACATGCCAAGAATTATTTGAAATCCATGTTTTTTCATCAATGACTGACTGGGGACTAAGTAGTCATAACACAAAGACAGTAAATAACATACACGGACATGAGGAAGGACTTAATAATTAATTATGAAAAAGTGGGGGAAAAAGTGAAGATATGTGGTAAAAAGAAGATATTTATGTACATAGTTACAAGCATTACGCATTCAATATTGAAGGTGTTTTATAGTAATTTTTTGTAATAATGTTGTACAGCTTAGCCTTTAATTATAGAAAAAAAAACACCGACAATATTCGATTTTATTGCTCGTTGTCAGAAATCTAAGGTACACATAAAATTATCCATAAACTGCTGGTTCGTACATGGCGCTAATTTGATTTTTTAAGGAAAAAGAATTTTTGCAAGTTACGCATTAAAATATTGAATTGTTTGTTTGCGACTGTGCATACGAAATATGCACATGAATAAATAGTTTTATAGGAATAAAAACTCAATTCTTTCAAGAAAGGCACGAAAATACAATATTAGATTGAATCACCGGTACCTACCCTTGTACTGCGACTTTTCATACTAAATTTGGGGAATAAAAAACCAAAATATTCTAATGGATAGTGTACACTGTACATGTAGGTACTTTAATTCTAATGGATAGTGTTCACTGTACATGTAATTAATTTAATTCTAATGGATAATGTTCACTGTACATGTAAGTAATTTAATTCTAATGGATGTAGGTAATTTAATTTTAATGAACAGTGTACACTTTGCATTTAGGTAGTTTAATTCTAATGGATAGTGTACACTGTACATGTAGGGAGTTTAATTCTAATGGATAGATTACACTGTACATGTAAATAATTAAATTCTAATGGATAGTGTACACTGTACATGTAGGTTTTTTTAATTCTAATGGATAGTGGACACTGTACATGTAGGTAATTTTGGGTTCTTTGTGAGTGTCTTCACTTTTATTAATGCCCTTAAATAAATATATACGAGTATTAAAGCTCCCTACCAACCAACATTACAAGTACAAATCAAAAACCACCCTAATGTTTTATTGTTTATGGTGAAGTATACTTCTAATCGATAATACAAACTGGATCTTTAGCCAGTTAGTGGGTTCAATGTGTTATTTTCTCCCACTGTAGGAATGACTAAATATTCAATTTTTAAACACATTTTGTACGTTTTGTTTTATCCCTGACTGACATTCCCAACTAAAAACATAACGAGCAAAACGTATTCTGTCGTATAATAATTAAATTAAAGCCAACTATGAACGCGCAGTTTACAAATAATTGAAAGTATATCCTTTATTTATTATTTATGAATTTATAAAGATAATAATTCGATAACACAGTGGAACCAGGGCTGCGTATTTCAGCGTTCTTTAACTTTTTTGAGCGACGAAGCTCGTGTCCAACTCAAAATGGACCGTTGAAATTTTTTATTTTTATGTTTTATTTTTTATTTTATATTATTGAAACAAACAGTACATGATTTACAGAGATGAAACAATATACAGGAATAAGATACTTCATGTTGTGTACCTATGATATGTTTCCTTGTAATGTCTGCTAAGTGGTATGTTTATTCCTTAATTACCAGGTGACTTGTATAGTTTATAGGTGTGTGTGTGACGTGTGTAATGTATGTGTGTTTGTGTGTGTGTGTGTCTGTATGTATGCGCATTGAATTCTTTAAATTATTGACATGATGCGACGTTTGAATTTGGGCAGTGAATCCGAAAAAATGTCAATGTTAGAGTTAAGACCAATATTATTTAGAGTATGAAGAGCTCGGTTAATTGTCGAATTAGATGCTGCATTTGTTTTATAATTTAGCGTGTGGAATAGCACTGTATGTCGTGTACGTCTCAAAGGTATGTTAAAGTTAATAAGGGACAAAAGTTCAGTACAGTCAAATTCAGTACATTGTTTAAAATTCTGTGTATAAATATTGAGTCAGCTCGTCTTCGCTGCAAAGTTTCAAATGTACACTCAAAATTATTGTTGAATCTGTGGGTAATATATTTTATAAATTTGTTTTGGATTCGTTCTATACTATCTATGTAAAGTTTATATTGCGGATTCCAAATAGGCGATGCATATTCCAGTGTACTTCTGACTAATGCAAAATATAACATTACAATTGTACGCGGATTACTGAAAATTTTACTTACACGTAGCACGAAACCAAGCATTTTATATGTCCTATTGACGATTGAGTCAATGTGCTGATTAAATATAAGTTTGCTATCAAGGTAAACGCCGAGGTCTTTACATTCCGTTTTAGATCAACCTGCTATTTGTCATCCATCTTGCTATGCAAGAAGTTAATGAAAAGGGCCAGGTTGGATGTCGTAGACCGACCTCTCATGAATTCGTGCTGATTCGGTGTAATTATTGTGGAAATAGCCGAGTATAATTGATCAAAGACAATTTTTTCTAGAACTTTGCTTAAAATAGGAAGTTGGGAAATTGGACGGTGGTTTTTAACGTCATGCTTATCACCGGTTTTATAGATGGGTGTGATAACAGCTGATTTCCACTTGAGGGGAAACGTTCCTTCTGTCAATGATTTTTTATAGATGGCGCAAACCGGAAGACAGATATACTTACTACAGTTGCGTATAAAAACTCCGGGTAGCCTATCAATTCCTGGTCCTTTTTTAATATCTATGTTTGAAAGGTATTTCAAGGTGATTTCTTCATTTATTTTAATTGAGGATATTAACGTGTTGTTCAGAGGATCTTCCTTATTATTAACATTGCGTGTTGGAAGTTCATTTCTAAAGACCGTTGAGAAGTAATCAGCGAACAAGTCTGTAACTTTTTTGCATTCGTGTGCCGTTGTCGAATGATAGGTCATATGTTCTGGTATAGTGGGAGATTTTCTTTGCGTCTTAACATAATTCCATATTTTTTTAACATTATTTTGTATATCTGATTCCAATAGAGCAATGTAGGCGTTATGAGTATGACTAGAAATTTTCTTTTGTCTTTTGCGAAGTATTGAGAAAGATAGGTAATCTAGAGGATTCTTGTACCGTTTCCAGGCACGAAAAAACTTTAATTTTTCTTTAGTTATGTTAATTAAGGCCGCCGAATACCATGTTGGGAATTTGGTTGATTTGATTACTTTATTTGGAACCAGATCATCTATCAGGGCATCAATAATACCATAAAAATAATGTACTGCAGCATCTACGTCCTGTGCATTAACGACAGAGGAGCAATCACTGTTTCTGAGAGCATCATTAACTACTTCGTAGTTAACTTTATTGAACATTTTGACTATCTGGGGTTTTAGGGTGGTAGCAGGGAGAGGAATATTTAGTTCAACTATAATAGATTTATGATGTGCATCTTCGATTACTAGTGGCGAGTCAGCCGCGGAGACAATGACTGCAGTGTTACAAAGCACGAGATCTAAAATTCGTCCGTGAGTATTATAAATTTCGTTATACTGTGTTAAATTGGAAAACTAAAGGCAGCTAAGGAGGGTAGAGGTACAGAGGTCAATACTACGTGGCTGATACGTAGAGTTCCAGCTCACATTTGGCACATTATAATCGCCTATTAATAGAAAAATGTCATTTGGAAATTCAGTCGTTAAGTCAGATATGGTAGTTGTATGACTATTGATAATAGAGAAACGCTGTGCATTAGACAACTTAGAACTAACTCCTGGTAAGTAAGAGCAACAAATATGAATATTTGAAATGCAATGTTTTGAATGTCGTAGTAATAGTGAAATCCATATATACTCGGCTTCTGATGTCCATGACTTTTGAGATCGAACTTTAAAGTCTTTTTTTATACCTATAACAACGCCACCCCCTTTAGTTTTACGCGTTCGATTAGTATCTCTGTCATTTCTATATACGTTATACCGGCAATCAAACAGCTCATCATCGGATATGCTGTCAACTAACCACGTCTCGCTAATTAATATTATGTCGAATTCATTGATCAGGACGTTTTGATAGAATTCTTTCGTCTTGGATCGGAGGCCACGTGCGTTTTGATAAAAAATTATAATGTTGCTATGCATCATGTAAAAGAAGAACTACTATCCAATTTTGATTCGAAGTAAATAGAATAATATGTAAAAAAAAAAAAAAAAACATATTATGTTCACTCAACAGCCAAAAGTCCACTGGGGTGAGCATGGTTTTCGATTTGCGCAGATGTGAGTGTATTATGTTGTAGTGTTTTGAGTAAGTTGAGTAGTGTGTATATATAATTAGAGTTGAGTACAAAAGTGGTATAAGTTGAAAGCAAAAATTAAATAAAATCAAATAAAAATTAAGTTTAGAAGAAATCATTGAGTTAAGTTGTTCAATACGGTTTGACCAGAGACGAGGATAGCAGGAGAGGTAACATTCTTTCTTTTATACATTTTTGAGTTTCGTACCCATAAAAAATCATATTTGTTTATATTTTTAAATTCTTTAGCTGATCTTAGTATCAATTGGTTTTTTCTGGTGAGGTGATCATTTATAAAAATTTTACCTCCTGCAACACCTACGCTCTCGCAGTCGACCCCCTTCTTCTTTTTAATGGCCGCAAGTAGTTCGTACTTCTTCCTTTTGGAGATGAATTTAGCCACCACGTTTCGAAGGCAGGCGTCACGGGGAGCTGCTGCTATTCCGTCTTGAGAATGTTGGCGAGGTTTGGCTCGACTAATGAATTCAATGTCCTCTTCTTTAATGATTTGTCCAACGTTAGATGCGATTTTTATTAGACTGTCTGCTAGGTTTTCATCCTTATTTTCGGGGAGACCAAAGATTTCAATATTATTGAGGAGCAGCTGCTGTTCTCTTTCGTTGTTTGTTTTGTCCAGATAGGTTACGAATTTTTTAAATTCTATTACTTCGGCTTCAAGCTTATCCATTTTTTTTAGTTTTTCTTCTAAAACCAAAATTTTGTTCGTGTAGTCTTCGATTGTGCTATTATTATGAACGATTGTCTGTTCAAAGGAAGATAGTTTCGAATTCATTGAGTGGAGCTGGGAGGAGAGTTTCTTGATTTCGCTAAGAAGAATTGAAGAGTCGACGGAGTTGAGATAACTGGTCATATCAGTTAATGAACTTATTTTTACACTGTAATGCTATCTGAAACGTTGACTAAAGAAGGAGGAAGTGCAACATGGCACAAGGCCACAAAAATGAATCACTATAATATTTTTATGAATTTATGCCTATTTTGAAACAAATAATAGCCATGTTTTAGATTTGAGGTTACGTTCCATATTCGAGTGTGACAGTGTATTTGGTAAACAAGTTATAACGTTTTATTTTATTTAATTTAATTTATAATTTTGATACTGGGATTTGATTTTATTTATTTAACATCACGCAATTTAATACATTGTTATTTTGATACCCACATTTCAGAAATACCAAAAAATTGCCTATCGATGTAATTAAGTATCTTCAGTGCATTTCTTAGTACATGATGTACCTCCTTTTAGAAAGTATGTATTACAAATTTCTGGATGACTTTTGGCTAAAGAGAAGAATTTGCACTTGAACCATTGATTGGGCTTTTTTAATCTTACTTTCAACTTGGTATGACCCATCGTGGTGCTGCGGTTTAAAACCCCTTAAAAAATCGTATCGCCGCCTTTACTTTTTATTACTTAAAAAAATTTCATTTTCGTTCCAACGTTATTATTTTTGTGATATTGTTGACGGTGAACTGATTTCGCTTGTAGACTTGCCTTTTCAGAACAGTTATAAAGTTGTATAGGTGAGATTATAGGCTTATACAACTATGGAGGTGTTAAAGGTGGGACATTATATCAAATAAGAACGCCACCAAAGTTACTAACAGGTATATTTACAATCAGTTAACACCCTTATAATTTAATATTAATATTTAAACGAGAAGCAAATAAGGAAGCACCTCGCAAGCTGTGGTTAACCGATACATTCAGTCAGGAATAGAATGTATCTGTTTGGGCTAGCTCGGCCCTTCGTGGTGCTGGTGTCAGTCATCACGACCTCTATGATAGACGAGTCTCCAATAGAAGGTACTCAATCCTAAAAAACAGGGACGCCTGGGGAAGACAAGTCATGATCAAATGACAAGAGTAAAATTATTAACAGAATTCGAATCAAGCAAGGAGCATATGTCAGACTGTATAACTGTTAGTTAGTAAGATTTAACCCTAGATAACTAAACTGTATTCATTGTTTCATTGTAACTATACTTTCTTCGAGAGGACTACGCAATAAAACACTAGAAATAAATCAAAAATATTTAATTAAGATAGGAACTTTTTACATGGCACAAAAGTGAGGTTTATAATGAATAAATTAATATCAAAATATCAGTCAAATAAAAAAATGTTGTTATAACTAAAATTTCGTCCAGCGGACGACGAGAGGGTCATAGGGCACATCCTAGTATGCGTGTGGCCGCAATCACGTCACGTGATGCACTGTTTACTCAAATTAGGAAGGTAATGAAAGAGTCAAGGTCGAAGAGCGGGGGAAAGTAGGTGATTTCGAATTTCACCTAGTAGCGCGTCGTCGCCTCGACGAGCGATTAGTTATCTAGGGTTAAATAATATATAACAGAAATTTCCCACCATCGGCTTTTACAAGGGCCCAAGTAATAATAATTTATGCATATTAAACAAACACCCTAGTAAACAACGTTTTCATCTCCATCCTAAAACGTATAATTTAACTTCCATCTAAATTCAAAGCAGCTACATATTTCCAATATGTACCATCATCAGACAGCTCATAGGCTTACATTACGGAAACATCGAGACCTTTTACTTCGTCTGGTATAGTTAGGTTAGTAGGTGGTACGTATGACATCACATGTAGGCAGAGGTACACTACGGTGACCTTGCCGGCGTAATATTATGTATATGTTTCTAGGTAGGTTATGTTCTAGATTGCCTGTCAACTATCGACTACCATACGTTTGCTAGAATATCAATAAAAATACACTGGTGTTGATATAATAGGTAATTAAAAATTGTGTTTATAATCATGGTTTTTAGTTTGTTTTATAAGCGCCTCGTAGACGATCAAATTACGTAGATGGCGATAAGATTTAAATTCCCGCTTAACACCATCCGCCTGTTTTGATTTATGCAAGAAAAAAACATGGCTAAAAAGTGCCTTTTATTTTATTTTGTGGATGTTAAGGTATAAATATTAATTTGTTTTCCGATCATTTTATAAATAACTTAATTTGCCACATTATACAATAAAATCATAACCGAAAATGGGTTCTTAAGTAGAAAATTTTGAACTTTAAAGCCGTTTTCATAGGCCTATACATTATTTTTTTCTGGGCTTATAAAAAGACTTTTATAAAAAATACTCGATTATTTCATAGGTCAAGATGTATTCTACACGCAGTATTTAATTAAAGCATCTGAAACATTTCTAGGCGACCAAATTTTCAAACCAAAAACACATGATTTTGCATTACTAGGAATGGCATCGCCTTAACCAGCAAACTTACTAATGGTACATTACAAAGACGGCCAGTGACATTTCTTCACATTTTCAGAAGAAAAATGAAGATTTTTGGAATTGCATTGTAAGTATAAAAAAAGCCTGGTTTTTACCTACTATATCAAGGATGCCATTACTTTTGAAAATTTCGTTTTTGATTTATGAAGTGACCGATGAGTAAAAAGTAAAATAGCCACACATAAAATATTTTATTCAATAGACTATTCTATACTTATTCACACTACAGTATGTAATGTGTTATCGTACCAACCATACAAGACGTTCGTCGTTTTACTAGGGCTTGTACTTATGGTAATCGTGTACCTACTAATCCATAAAGTAAGTCATTGTTAAAACGAAATTTAGTCATTCCGGCAAATAAGAACGCTGTACCCATTCCGTGAAATTGACACAAGGCATGAAATGTATTTTTGTTCGAAAAATAATAATACAAATCTGACTGCGCTTGTTGTCAGCATTCATTGTAATTTAATCTTATACTTAGTTAGAATCATATTTTCTCCTGTAAAATAAATCTTTCGGGTTTGTTTATATTTATTTCTGTCCGATGTTTTCATATTTTTAAATGAACAGGTACGCGTTTTACAAAATAATTTCCGAAAATGTTAAAGTAATACCACGATATAAACCACAAGACGCAAAGTTCGACGCATCACTAAGCGAGCCATCCTATAAAATACATAAAAAAATTGTTGAATTGAACATCTCTTGTTGAATTGTATATAAAAAGTCCTATACCATTGTTTATGAATACATTAAAATAATACACCTTATAATAAACGATCTCTTTACATAAATAAAATTCTAAGTATACATTGGTGTTACAAACAATTTCTCTGCAATGGGTGTCTCAGCAAATAAAATATAAAAATTTTACAAAATTCACTGAAATTTGGAAACTGCTGTAGTTTTCAAAGCCTCCGGCAAGTAGTGTAAGCGAGATGATGCTATCTCGTCTGAATGCAGTTCAATCTCCATGATGACTCTTTTAGAAACGAAGTTGGATTGCATTTGCAAAGAGAGGAGTGGTGTGATCTTCTTTTAAAAACCTATTAACACAAAATTATTTTTCACTTCAAACTTTTGACACTAAACTCCTAAAACAGGTAATCTCCTAGTTGGACAGCCAAAGATCACTGTAATATGTAATATGTCATGTTTTTTAAAAATTAATAAATAAACTCTGGATAATCTAACAGAATCATATCTTGTCTGTCTTTTTACACCATCCGAAAAACAGAAAAATCGTTTTATAAATCTAAGTGATAATACTTGTTAATTTCAAATCAAATAACACGATGCCGAAGGCAAATTTATATTGAATTCTTCAAATATTATTTCCAATCCTCGTCAAAATCTTTAACAACGAATATAAAAACGAATCGAAAAATAAATATAACACTTTATAATGTACAGCTGAGCAGTGACTAATAACTTGCGTCCCAATATTTATTGAAAAATATACCCAGATACATTTTATGAATTTTTTACTGCACAGTGTTGGTTGGTGTTGTCAGCTCCGATTATGTTCTGAATCATTCTACAACGGTTCAAAAATATCCGAAAATTACCGATGTGCTATTATACCGCAAACTGAAAATGAATCAAAGATATGATGTACTGTAGTTTAAAAAATAAAATATGTGAAAGACTCACTCTTGTTCAAGGTACATCTTAAAATGAGAATGGTAAATTTTACAATATTTTACATAATTTTCATATGACGATTCCAGCATAATGCAGCCATGTAAGATGAATGATTTTCTATGAATAAATTATCTGGTATTCCAATCTACGCTTATGTTAACAACAAATTGTTCAGGCAGGGACACGCGTCGACCACAGAGCCATTCAACATCGAGTCACACGTACTGAGAAATTTTCCTCAGACCTGTAAGTAAACTCGCCTCTCAATGAGTCATACCAGATATCGTCGGCAGAACCATATTAACATTGAATGAATGGTTTATTCTCGGTCATATTCACCGGCACGATGCAGCCTACATTCAGAAGTATTGACCTCAATATGCAATGAATTGCCCTTTAGTTTGTCATATAACAGATTTTAGGCGCAAAGATCCTACAGTTGCCAACTTGAGTAGCGGGAATTATCAGGCTAGTTGCTGGGTCAAACGTAACGTGCAAAAGATCCGCTACAGTTCCCCCCACCCCCGGCGACCGAGCTCCTCGTTCCTCCTTCTTACGCGCCGACCTCTGACCTAGCTGGACGTGTGTTCGTTTCGGCGCCCGCGTTCCAATTCGCACCGCTCGGTCGAGAAGCCAAATGTACGACAATGTCGCGCTTTGAACATCGACAGGCTGGCACCGTTTGTTTGAAACACGGCGCACCGTCCTGCAATCAACAGGATACCCCGACAACACCATGCTGTGAGTCTCTTACATTTCCTATTACCCTTGAATGTGTCCGCTAATAACCTAAATTCGTCCACGCTGCCTGTCGGTCTAGAGAGAGCTGTTAATTATTTCCCAGAGAGAGATTAGGGAACCCTTTGATGATAATTCTAGTTAGGATGTAACAACCTGTATTCTATTGTCATTCACCCATGTAATGTCCATTTTGCCGCTCAAATACAATGTTGATTTATAAAAACCTAACCTCTTTCATTTGGGGATAGCGGTTGTATGGGAGTGTTTTGTGTAGACGGTGGGATATGGATTCTTGAGCCCCGCGCTGACCCCGAACCCTGACTATGAGAGAGACGTCTCATGCCCCGCTTCTGAGCTGGCCGAGGGTAAGTCAGGGCCCCCCCAGGTCCGACGCGCGACACTGGCGACCAACTTAGGGCAGAATTTTTTTTTAAACATATCCTTCCCGACTGCACAGAATTGCCTTTACGATTGCCCCCAATTTGAAAACATGTACTATGCAATTTTGTTGCCAAGCGCATTTTCGCCGCGAGAACTTTTGTTTGTTGTCAAGCGCATTTTGCCGCGAAAAAATAACGGTAGGAACCCTCTCGAACGAATAAAAGAGACGCACGAAATTCCCGCCAAAACGCTGTGATAACGAAAGTTTGAACATAATGTTTCTTCAATAACATAGATTCTGTGTTCTTTGTTTAAACAAAACAAACCCACTGTTTTAATTTCGGCATAAATTGCACCGTAATAATAACAGTCAGGATTTAGAACTGTGAAGCCAATTTTTACACCGGAAGTGATTTTTTTAAAAAAAAAAGCACAATACACCCAACGGCCCATCGAAGCTGATTTCTAAAAAGTATATCAGCTACAACCTGTAAAACACAAATAATTCTTTATCCCGATTAATTATATAGGTACGGTGTTCGTCCATTTTCTTGTTTTTTTTCAGCTTTTGACTGTTATAAAAGTGATTTTAAGTGAATTGTTTCAAATTAACTTCAGAAGTGCAGTGTTTTTTTGCAAAGAAGTGCTTTCTCGACGCAATAATAAGAACGTGTGTTCAATCTCACGATTTAGTGCCAGTAAATGAAGCAAATATAAAATCTTTCCATCAAAAGTGTTTTTTCGCTTCTAAAGTGCTGTTTTTTGTGCCTTTTTCGTGCCTTTCCTCGAGTGCAGTGAATATAAGTGCGAATAGTGCCCACAAAATTAAATAATGCAAATCCTAAAGTGTCCCCCTGGCCAAATTTTCTTCAAAAAGACTTAGAAAAATTTCGGAGTTTTTTTCCTTTTTTTTAAACCATTTTTTAACAATGAATTCCAATCAAATGGCTACATCTTTGGACATGGGTGTCATTCCCAATGTACACAACTTATCCAAAGTGCACCTACAAGCCGTCTTAAAAGACAGAGGAATATCGCCACTAAACAAATCAAAGTCAGCATTGAAAGCATACGCTTTGTTATTCAACAAGAAGTTCATCAGGAAAATAAACCTATCCGTTGCAAGTGAAGACAAGGCACCCAATACCCCAGTTTTGGAAATCCCCGTTTCTAACAAAGAAACCAGGACACATGTTACAGTAAAACAAGACAATGCACCCATCACGGCACAAGAAAAAACATACGATCTCACTCCTTGGAAGATCAAATATAACGGTGTTTCTGATGTACTGGATTTCATTGACCGAATCGAAGAAACGGCCTCAATTAAAAATGTTCCATTTGACGTACTGCAGAAAAACTTTATAGAACTAATATCTCCAGAATTAATCCCGTGGCACCGAATACAAAAATCAAAATGCAAGGACTGGAATAAACTCAGATCAGCCCTGATCACTAGCTTCGGCAAATCAGAGGCCCAACACAGAATTAAATTATCGTTACTATCCATTAAACAATTAGTAAACGAAACTGTGGCAACATTCATAGAGAGGGCCGAATCCATCAACATCAAACTTTCCCACCCTGTCTCGGAAGCCGAATTATTACCAGTCATAACTGATGGCCTCCTACAAAGATATGAAAACATTATCACCTCACAGAAAATTGTGTCGTTGGCCCATTTAAACGAAGTTTGCCTCATTTTGGAATCCCACCAAGACAGGAAAAACAACAAAACCACCACGGACAATATCACTGTACCAAGCCGTCCTTCTGGATTAAAACCAGAATTTGACAACAAAAAAGTTTGCTCCTTTTGCAAAAAAGTAGGTCACCTAGCTACCACTTGTTTCAAGCAGGCCAAATTTCTGGAAGCTAAAGAACCCAGAACCTTAAAGAGACATCGCTCCAGGGATCGTTCTCCTCCACGCGACGAACTGCGTGAAATTTTCAAAAAATCAAGAAATAACATGGAAAGGTTGCAAGACCCTCACTTTGTTAAACCTCAAGTGGATTTCTCTAAACCCCCACCGAATTTTCACGCAAGAAAACCAAAAAACTAAATAATAACCTCTCAGGTATTCATTCTGTACCAAGGTCTAAGGAATGGACTGATTGGTTATCACACATTAAATATTTTAACCAGACCTTAAATGTTTCTTCGGTTTGTTGCAAACAAGCTAAAGATGGAAGACCTTATGCCCTTTTCTCCGTTAACAATGTCCCCTTCTCTGGACTACTAGATAGTGGTGCATCTGTTAGTTGCCTTGGCAACAATGCCCACCTGCCTTTTGTTAACAACGGTTTTAAAGTTTTTTCCAAACCTACACTCGTGACAACTGCGGACAATGCTCCCCAGACAGTCATCGGTACTCTGCAATTACCAATTAAATGTAACAATAACACAGTTACAATTAACTTTCTAATAGTACCCTCTATATCCCAGAATTTCATCCTTGGCGTTGACTTCTGGAAGGCTTTTAACGTTGCTCCACAAGTATTTAATACTCTTGGCCAAAAACCTCCGGTCGCTCAAGTTGGTGAGATTCGCACTATAATTCCTCACGAAAACCTAAGCACTGACCAGGCTCTCCAATTAAAGGAAATGATCAACAAATTTGAATCAATATCTTTCGAAAAATGCGGACTGGGTTTAACTAATTTGGTAAAACACCACATCAAAACCAACGGCCCACCAATCAAGCAACGCTACTACAATTTAGCCCCCCAAAAATTGAAACTTTTAGAAAATGAACTTGATGAAATGTTGAAAATGGGAGTGGTAGTTCCCAGCAGAAGTGCTTGGACCAACCCAACCCTTTTGGTTTCAAAAAAAGACGGCTCTGCACGCTTTTGCCTCGACAGTAGACGATTGAACTCTTGCACTGAAGCCGACGCGTACCCACTGCCTTTCGTTCACGCAACTTTAGACAAATTACGCAATGCCAAATTCATTTCTTCCATTGATCTAAGCAAAGCTTTCTGGCAAATACCTTTAGATGCGGAATCCTGCGAAAAAACTGCTTTTGTTGTACCTGGTAGGGGAATGTTCCACTTTAAAAGGCTACCTTTTGGTCTAAAAAATAGCCCCGCCGAACTACAGAGGCTGATGGACAAACTATTCGGCCCTGAAGTTGACAACAACCTATTCTGCTACCTTGATGATCTCATCATCGTTAGTGACACCTTCGAAAAACACCTGTTAATGCTGGAAAAAGTTTTTCAACAACTTAAATTTGCTGGTTTAACCATCAATTTAAAGAAGTCTGAATTTTGTAAGTCTCGCCTGCGTTATTTGGGATTCATCGTCGACGAAAAAGGTCTGAGAACAGATCCTACTAAGGTGGAAGCAATGGCAAATTTCCCCCGACCCAAAAACGCGAAAGAAGTCAAAGGTTTCCTTGGACTTACAGGTTACTATAGGAGATTCATTAAAGACTTTTCCACTATTTCGGCCCCATTAAACAAAATTACTGGTATCCGTAAAGGTATCAGCAACTTTCGTTGGTCTACTGTAGCCGAAGAAGCTTTTACGACTTTAAAAAATGCTCTTCAAACAGCCCCTGTCCTGAATTGTCCTAATTTTGAACTACCTTTTACCCTCCACACGGATGCTTCTAACGTAGGGATCGGTGGAGTCCTAACTCAGGAATTCCCCGATGGCGAACACCCGGTAGCCTATTTTTCCCGCACCTTGAATAAACACGAGAAAAATTACGGAATCACCGAAAAAGAGTTACTGGCAGTATTGGATTCTGTTCACCATTTTCGCGGTTACATAGACGGTAGCAAATTTACTGTAGTCACAGACCATAGTAGTTTGAAATGGTTGATCTCTCTAAGTAATCCCTCCGGCAGACTCGCTCGCTGGGCTTCTCGCTTGTCCCAATACACTTTCGATGTCATCCACCGTAAAGGTGCGGACAACATTGTCCCAGATGCCCTGTCAAGAATTGAACTTGCCACATTAAACATCGATACAATTGCCTCTACCCCATCCACAAAAGATGAATGGTATCTCAAAATCTATGAAGGATGCAAAAACAATCAACAAAAGTTTCCCAATTTTATTATAAAAGAAGGACAACTATATCGCAATTGTAAGGCCCCACTGTCCATCCTTGAAGATTACTCTTGGAAACTCGTTGTGCCCCTCGAAAAAAGAAAACAAGTAATCATCAACAATCATAGTGCCCCCGACTCTATACACCCAGGAACCTTCAAGACGTATAAAAAGATTTCCTTGAAGTATTACTGGCCTGGTCTTTTCAAGCAAGTTCGCAACTACATCTCCAAATGTGAAACATGTAAAGCTTACAAACATAGTACGGCACCCCCTGCCGGCCTAATGGGAAAACCCAAACGTGCTGATAGACCCCTCCAATCGTTATCTATGGACCTCGTCGGACCTTTTCCCAGGAGTTATTCTGGACACATGCATATACTCAGCATTGTGGATATCTTTACCAAATTTTGTTGGATCTTCCCCTTAAAAAGAGCCAACGCCGCCGCCATTGTCAAACTTGTGGAAAAACACATTTTCATACCCTACGGAACACCCAAAACCGTAATAGTTGACAACGGAAAACAGTTTATAGCACAAGAATTTAAAGATTTCCTTGCTAAATACGGGATTAAAGATATTTATTATAATACCTTGTACACTCCCCAAAATAACACTGTCGAAAGGTATAACCAGACTATTAACACAGCTCTGGCCATTTTGGTTGACAAAGACCAACGTAATTGGTGTAAGAATTTAGATAAAATTCAAGCTGCCATGAATAACACTGTTAACCTATCCACTGGTTACACCCCCTTCTTTTTAAAACACGGTATGGAACAGGTGGTACATGGTTCATTGCACTGGAACACGAATTTCCCCACGTCAACCACCTCCACAAGCAATCCTGCCGTTGATTACGCTCATCGTTTGGAAGAACTTACTGCCATTTATAGTGAAGTTACTGATGCCCTATTGCTGGCCCACCAAAAAAGTGCGGACAGATATAACCTACGTAGGAAACACATCACTTTTAATGTAGGCGATGTTGTCTGGAGAAGGAATAACACCCTCTCTCAAGGAGCCCTGTACTTCTCTGCCAAGCTGGCACCCCGTTTTGTCAAGGCCAAGGTTGTAAGAAAAATATCGGACTTAGTTTACTACCTGTCCGACTCCTCTGGCAAACATACTGGTAATTACCATATTAAGGACATTGTAAAGTCTGGAAGTGAGGAGACAGTTGAAACTGCCCCACCACCCCAGCAACTTTAAACTAACCCATTGTGTATTATCACAAACTATTGTAAGCTTATGAAGTCTTACCATAATTAGGCGTGTAAAGTGTCAACTACATGTCAACCTATTCGTCAAAAACGAGTTTAACCTACCTTTGTAAATAAATGTATATTAACATATTATGACCATGAAGTATTATTCCTGTAATAACGTTCTTTCCCTCACGACAATCGTTTTCTCTCTTTTTTACGTTTTATTTTCTCACCTGTTCTGAAACTGATCATTTTAGAATAGAGACACGTTTTCGAGTTACAATCGCCGGGAAGTCGCGAACCCGCTTTTGCTTCTCAACTTCTACACTATGCAATGTTTATGTCATGTCACCCCATTTTCGTTTCATTTTGTTCCCTTCGTCGTGTTAGAAAGAACCACCCCACTTTTGTTTTTGTTCCTTGTAAAATAACGATTGGAAATCACTCATAAGAGTGCCATCCAAAAGAGTTCGGATTTTGTAAATTCCAAAGTGTTAAATACCGACCCCTTTTTTTAAAAAAAAGAAAACCTGTCAAGTACAGCCATTAATTCTTTCTTGTCCAATTCAACGTTACCTTGAGTATGTAAAACCCTATAGTGGTCTCAAAGGCAAGAACCAAGTAGCAATTAATCACATAATTGTCTTCTTTGTATGTATATAATTTTTTTCATTTTTTTCAATTTTTTCCTTTCAAAAATTGATGGCGTCCTACCCAAGCTCACATTTACCAAAAATCGGATTTTGACACATCCATTTTGGGAAATTGTATTTATAAAAGAAAACCAAATGTCGGTCCTATAAAACCACATACCATAACTGGATTCGCTTCAACTAAAAGTATGTAAAACCCATTAAGGTCTTTTATTGTATGACGAGATCTCGATTTCTTTTCTCTACTGTTACGTCACGTATGTCTCGTACCTCACGTTTCAACCCTACGGGACAGGTTAGTAAAACCTTACGGTTATCCTGATCTTCGAACGCAAATAATTATATCACAACGTAAATCAACAGGACTTTGTTCGATCATCGTTGCATAATATAAACACCCAACCTTTGTCTCACCATTTAACCAAGTGTTTGCAACCCAATTGCACGCTACAATGAACAGTATGTAAAGCCATTATGGGCCTGTTCTCACCCATCGCACGATGTAAGTAGAAATACCTCCTACCATCATCTCGCACCTTGTAACAAATGAAGTAGCATTGAAATTGTTTATCTTCTCTATTGTTCCATCGTACGCCTCTCCAGGCTACGGAGTTAGTCAATCTAACAAATCTTTGCAAACAGTATCAAATGATACTGCTAGCTTTTGTTGAATTATATTTAAATGTAAAATTTGTCACGCGATAGGAGAGATCCTTAAAAAATCCACCACTACACGAGAAGTTCGTTACAATTACTTAATACTTATAACCATGTGTTATAATTTGGTCGTGTGACATTAACTTGCCATGAGTACCGCCTTTGTGTATAATTTGGTCGTGTGACATTAATTTGCCATGAGTACCGCCTTTGTGTATAATTTGGTCGTGTGACATTAACTTGCCATGAGTACCGCCCTTGTGTATAATTTGGTCGTGTGTCATTAACATGTCATGAGAACCGCTTTTGTGTATAATTGTGTACAACCCTGTACACGAGACGTGGAGACGTAATAATAATACTTACCGTGATTCGTGTGAACGACATAATATCGACATCGTCATCTCCTTTAAGGAACTGTTTTTACACTCTTTGACTTCTGTCTATAATTGAGTTGTACCTTGCATATACTGCATACTCGTACACTATACGTGAAGACGTTACAATACTCACCATGAATCGTGCGAACGAAATAATATCAAACCTTTATATGTGAACTACGTAAGTATTTCACAGAAACCTCTTTGTTCAACGCCAATGCCCGTGGACTTCCTGTTTTTGCTGCTTTCCAAAAAGAAAAGAAGCCCAGGAATATCTACTATCCCAAAAGGACTAGTTTTCAGCTTCACTGTCAATTATGGGGCATAGTGCCGCAGGAGTTAATCGATGGGCACAAAACCACTAAACTCGTCGTCTGGGAAACGAATAAGAAGAATCCCAGGTTTGTGAAATTGGAACTAGGGTCTGTCTTTTCTCACAATCATGTAGAAGTTTAAAACGACCCCTAATCTTTTGCCAAATACACGCAAAAGATTAGCCTCTTTAGTACAATGTGTATTCAAATACTGTTTAAAATTAATCCACTTTATTAAAATGTAAAGAGTCAGGAAATCTGCTGGTTGAATATGTTTCACTCTCACATAGAGGTTGAATTGGAAATTAGTCCAGTCTCTAGCAAATTTCGTAACTCAATTCCCGTCCTTTTCCTCCCACTCCCTACCCCCATGCCCTCAGGCATATGTATGAAGTGGAAATTCTGTTGTCGACCATATTTCGCCCTCACTTCGAGTTCGAATCGGTAATTGTTCCGGTCACCAACAGGCTTCCTACCTCACCTTTCACGTATGTTGTCATTTTTTTTCTCTCCTCAACGAAACACATTCATGAATTTTGAATATGTATGATACGCACTTGGCGTATCGTCTGTCTTTTCTGACAACCTTTATTCATGAATTAGTTTCCCTGCTGTTGCCGTGACTCGTTCACGAATTTTTTTGTCTTGTTCTTTGAAATCCTACGAAAATGTTACCACCTGTATGTTAACATAGGCCAAAGAAGGCCGGTTGTTTTTTCAACCAAGACAGTTTGTCATTCGGCAAACGCCAAGTCATCCTAATAAAGGATAATGTTTATGTAATCAAAACTAGTTAGGAACCTCTCTCTACCTCTCTCTCACACTCTTCGTCACTCTCTGGACCGGCAGTTAAACCTCGTTTGTTTATTTTTTCTGGACACATTTTGTTTCTCTCCAAACTTTTCTTCATTGGTCCCTAGGCAGGTAAACTTCAAGAAATTTGCTTTAATAATAATTCCCCCCGGATTTAAAAAGAAGCCCAGGCGGATGCCATCTCCAGCAGCCAAGCTGAGCCTCACCTCCTAGCAGCCTGCGCTGTGGTTACAAAGGCCCCTCGACTACTACTCGCTACACACTTGTTCCATCTTGTTCCATCTTGTTCCTGAAACCACAGACCATACCACTCATATGTATGACGTTTGTCACACCACTGCAAGCCGAGTTGTCCCACTATACTTTATGACACTCTGAACTACCTTTCGGACACGCTAGTCCCGGAGTTCAAATTTCTTGCCCTCAATGCCAATGCCAGTTATACCGTCTCTTGCTCTGTCATGCAGTGACACATACCAGGTCATGGGTGAAACATAATTACCCTTTGCCCCTCCAGTAAACACAAACTGCGCATCTCTAAAAAGTTATCCTGAGCTACATTATGCTCCGATAACCAACACATACGATCCGTGCCCACCATAATAGCACATAGGACTCGTACTGGCATAACTACGGAACCTGGACTACTCTCTCCAATAACCACTGTAACCATAGCCGCAGCCCCGCAAACCACAGCCCCACTTCGCAAACATCAACGCCCACAACGAAGCAAAGTGTTCTTTCCAAGGCCTAAGTGTACTCCTGAGTGTTATCTCAATGGGTCAGATTACAGTGATAATGTAATCTTTTAGAGTCAGTGAAATCTCGTTTCCTTCGCAACTCTTCGAAACCAAAAAACCAACGCAACGCAAACTTAGCTTCCAGACCAATGAAACCCTAGAATCACACCTTAACATTCCGTCTTTTGTTTTTTTTTCAATTGTATAATGTTGTCTATTGTTTTTTCAATTGCATAACCATGCCCTTTTGTCTTTCAATTGTATAATTTTGTCTTTTGTCTTTCAATTGCATAACCATGTCTTTTGTTTTCTAATTGCATAATTTTACTTGTTGTTTCCACACCTGCTCTCTCCCCAAAATTATTTGCTCCAAACATGCTATGTACCCTTCCTCATTTCTCCCCACAAATATTGTTACCTAGCCTATGGCATAAGCTAGTCATTATGTTTTAGCTAGGCATCTCTCTGGCCATCCAAGTCTCTCAAACTAAGGGCAACTCTTGTTTTGTCAAAAAACCCCAAGGGAGGCACATAGAGGATCTTTTAACCCTGATGCTCCATTACCACGTCGCCCTTTTTACGAGCGCGGGGGGAGGTGTCATATAACAGATTTTAGGCGCAAAGATCCTACAGTTGCCAACTTGAGTAGCGGGAATTATCAGGCTAGTTGCTGGGTCAAACGTAACGCGCAAAAGATCCGCTACAGTTCCCCCCACCCCCGGCGACCGAGCTCCTCGTTCCTCCTTCTTACGCGCCGACCTCTGACCTAGCTGGACGTGTGTTCGTTTCGGCGCCCGCGTTCCAATTCGCACCGCTCGGTCGAGAAGCCAAATGTACGACAATGTCGCGCTTTGAACATCGACAGGCTGGCACCGTTTGTTTGAAACACGGCGCACCGTCCTGCAATCAACAGGATACCCCGACAACACCATGCTGTGAGTCTCTTACATTTCCTATTACCCTTGAATGTGTCCGCTAATAACCTAAATTCGTCCACGCTGCCTGTCGGTCTAGAGAGAGCTGTTAATTATTTCCCAGAGAGAGATTAGGGAACCCTTTGATGATAATTCTAGTTAGGATGTAACAACCTGTATTCTATTGTCATTCACCCATGTAATGTCCATTTTGCCGCTCAAATACAATGTTGATTTATAAAAACCTAACCTCTTTCATTTGGGGATAGCGGTTGTATGGGAGTGTTTTGTGTAGACGGTGGGATATGGATTCTTGAGCCCCGCGCTGACCCCGAACCCTGACTATGAGAGAGACGTCTCATGCCCCGCTTCTGAGCTGGCCGAGGGTAAGTCAGGGCCCCCCCAGGTCCGACGCGCGACAAGTTCTACAGTCGAATATCTCAAGATCAAAGCAATTTCATTTGGACTGGGGGCATTTGAATGGTGTCTGTTTAATGCCTAGCCATGGCTGGATATAATTGAAGGGCTATTGATGTTTCCCCGAAGGGCGGAACTTATGTCACGTATACGAATAATAATCTAGAAGAACTAATTGGCGATGAATTATTAGAAATCGCTTCACTTTTATATTAACCCTGATTACAAAGTGAGGCAGAATAAATAATTTGTTTGGTTTTATTTAGTTCTAGTTTTGGGCGAAACCAAAACCAAAACATACTTAAGACCCCGTAGTAAGCGTTCAAAGATGGTTTGAAAGGGAGATATGTAAATACGAATGTTAGAGGGAGCGCGCTAATATTAAAAAAAACGATAACAATTAAGCGAAAATGGCTAAAATATTTAATAAAACACGACTCGTTTGAAATAGAGCAAAAATTTCTCGACAAATGATTTAGTTGTATTAAAGAGAAATTTCAATTTTTTTCATGCCTGTGACATATAACAGAACAAAAAGTGTTTTTTAATAATTTTCAGAGCCTACTTTAAGATTTTTTTCTATCCAGGGATTCCAAATAATTAAGGTTTCCGCATTGAACTCCTGCAACTTATAAACATACATACACCCACAGTAACAACACGACAAAATACAATATTCTACAGCAGCACACATAAGCGTAACTACATTGCCCACTCTCCGATACAACGACTTCACACCATGGGAAATCATTACTTGGGTGATGTTGACATATTCAATACCAACTTGGCAAGTTTTGTGGATCATTTAAAACATTTATTTCAACAATATAACTCATAAACACATCATGTAAACCTACAAATAGCTGTAATTTTCTGTTTTTGTTTCTTGTGTTTGTATGACTTGTTGCATAGCTTTTATCAAATGTAATTTTATTCTTAGTTTTTACGTTTCAAAGTATCTGTCAAATTAAAATTATACTACCAACCATGTAAAAGCCCTCTGGGCGTTAAATAAATAAATAATAAATGTATAGATATTGTCTTGTCACACGAGGACCACTAACTATTGTAATTGCCACCAAAAGTTGATAAAATGCATTGTCACTGACAACGTGTCTATTTACCGAGTCTCAGATAATACATGCCGAAAATGCAATACGTTGTGAAAAATACATGCCGCCGACGGGAATTGAACCCGTAGTCTTCTGACTGCCGGACAGTTGGTCTACTAATTGCGCTACGTCGGGCAAGTATGGATCTGCCTTGATAATGAGGTATGCAAGGTTATGAATAAGTTGAATGGTATTTTAAATAACTCTTCTGCAACGTGATTTATTTTGGGGGTATTATGCCGTTTGCGCTACCTCCTTATTTAGTCAACTTTCGGAAAGCGTTACAGTTCATTATCAGGGCAGATGTGTGATTGAATTTACATTTATTAGATGGATTTGGGTAACACATCTGCCAAATAACAGACACTGTAACGCTGTTCGAAACGTTGAATAAAGACAGAGGAAGAGGAACAAGACATAATAACCCAAAAATAAATCAGGATCATACTTTTAGTTGTGAAAATTTTAATTCATATCTCCTTAAATGTCTCAGAAAAAGCAAGACAATCGGATTGAAACAATTTTTTTTTTGAAAGAATCTATTTAAGACAATCGGAACGAATCGAATTCATCTAATTTGTATAATATTCAATTTAGATTGGTTAAACTGAAAATTGACCAAAAAACCTAAAGCTTGACAATAAAAGTCGAGGTATAAATTGACGATACTACCAGTATGTACGTCTAGTATCATGGCTGCTTAGAGCACTTCAAAGAACCCGACACAAAGCTTTATTTTAGTTTGTAACAAAACTGGCACTTAATGCCGTTAAAAATGTATGCTACACAATTACATTGAGAGCTCCATTCCATTAAATTGTTCATTTGTTTCCTTGCTTTAATATTTAAAATACTAGAAAAGCAGTCTGTTCCAAAGATACGAAGCATATTATTGTGTCGGACGAAAAGTTTATTGTATTTGAAGATTGTGGATAGTATAAAGTGCGTTATCATGGTTATTCAAATAAAAATCTTTGAACATCAACAGTGAAAAATAGTTATTTTTTACTGTTGCCCAAATTCTTGTAAAATTACATCGACAGCTCAGATTTTATCGAATATCTAAACGTAGGTACGCAGTAAATAAAACACTAGACTCCATGCTCAATTTCATGTAGTTGCTTCTCGCTCTAATTTTATTTATAGTTCTTGTTCACATTTAATTTTAATAAAATTGCTTAATTTTAAAAACAAATTTAAAGACAAAAATTCAAAAATCAAAAAAAACTGTTTCAGTTTGAATTAAGATATTATTATTATGTTATTGGTGGTCTGATCATTATTGCATGCTTACATTTTTTTATATTTTTTAGATCAAATCTAATCTAATCTAATCTGATCAAATCTGTGAATTTTGAAGAGCTTAATAGGTGTATAAATAAATAAACCAGAAAAAAAATTCCCTACATAATGTGAAAACGCTATTCCCAGTGGATTTATGTTTCAATTTAATATATATATTCAAAAAAATATAGATTATACTCAATAGCGTTAAGAATAATAGAAATAGAAATGCGATGTGGGCGTGCTTCGTAATCTAAAAATTTGTCCAATATTGCCATAATTTCGAATACAGAAGTGCGTTTCAATATCATTATGACATTTTCATATAGATACATAAATGGGATGGCGATATATGATGTCAGGCAAGCGTAAAAGAGAATGTACTAGAAACAAAAGGTACAAAGTCTGTAACCACATTGGTTTCTATTCAAATCTAAAAGGAGGGCATGCATTGATTCGTCGTCTTTCCGCGTAAGTCAAAAAATGTTAAAATTATTATTTTATGGTATTTAGCGAATACTTGCTGACATGTACCTGGCGTTGTTTGACTTTTCCATACTTTATACAAATATAATATGTATGTTTTAAATATCTAAGACTTACGGAAGAAATTCTCTAAATGATAGTGAAAACCCTATCAAAATCCGTTGCGTAGATTAAAAGAACAAAACGCACAAAGAACAGCGACGTTATTTGAGTATAATTTTAGCAACTAATAATTGCAAATTTCAAAATGAAAATCGTAAGGAAATTTAGTCGGAACACGTTTTCATTTATATATTATCACGATAAACACAGGTGCAAGAACACTTGTTCCGATATTATTACGAATTTACTAAAAGTTTATTAGAAAACGGCCCGCAATCCCATTTCTAACCATATTATCAATAATTTGGAGAGATTCTTAATAAATTAGCAATTGATATATTTCTTTGTAATTATTCAGATTATATATTGTGGATTTTGTCGCTAATGTGGAATATCCAATAAATACCCAACGGTTATGTAAGTGGTAAATAATGCTGTAATAACCAACAAGTCAAGCAAGTAGGTAGATACCTACTTAATATTGATAGAAACTCATAGAATGAGCAAGTAGGAATATTAACAGGACACTGCCATCTCACACACACCAGCTTCCTGACATGTATGTGGCGGTTGGAGGTGGAAAGCACACAGCTGTACAAAATGACATACCTGGTATACCCGAGAATCCTTGTTGTAAATCTTTACTTAATTTTATTAAAGGGTCTGGGTTACTGTCAAAAGATAGCAATACGGTAGAGACAATTGACACAAGATTATGGCTTGAGTTTTTAAGGGAGTTATGCGGAGTGTCTCCGAATATACACTAAAAAACTTAAAAACGATGTGAAAATTTTTATTTAATTGACAAACGGCCTTGTATATAAAAACTTTACTAATATAGGAACTGACATGAAATAGTTCATGTAAAATTTTAAATAATAATAATTTCTCATCGAATTTCGAACATCGGAAATTTTCCAAGGTATTTTAAAAATTCTATATTTATTTTAAATTTTGTCGAAAAAATGAATAGACTATAACTAGATAATATTTAATAATATGTTTCAACTATGATTTTTTTAAACTGAAATATTAAATTTCAAAAACGAAAAAAGTTAACAAAAATATAACTTTGATTTAAGATTTTCACGGCCAAAAGTATTTTTGTTATTTGTTTTTGGGGTATTATGCCGTGTTGCGCTAACTCCTTCTTTAGCCAACGTTTCGGACAGCATTGCAGTGTCCATCATCAGGGCAGATGTGTTATTATATTATATTAAATCAAATGTACATGTAATCTGTCTCATACATACTCTTCTTTTATTCTGACTCTTAACATGGCCCAACACAAGTATTTAATACACTTGGTCATGCCATACCTTCCTCGGGCGTCCCCGACTTCTGCTACCATTCACATTTGCATCGTATATTCATCGTATATTCTCCTTACAAATATAACTGTGAAATAATCTATAGAATAGAAATTATTAACGAAAAATTACGCATTACAAATCAGTGCTGTATATTCCGGGAAAAATGCATTAATGCGCCAGTCTGCTAAATGGCTTTATTGCCAGATCTTTCGCAGCCAGATAAAGACATTTTTTTAATAGTAATAATGCAAAAACAGAAATTATACATTTATAGCACAATGCGTATCAAAAACACCGCTTAACGGTTGTGACGTGTTTTTTTTTAGTAAGACCGTAAGTAGTTATTATGTAGTAGTTTGATTTAAAAAAATATATGTCAATAATATTTAATTCACCATTAGGGCGATGCCATACATAGTAATGCAAAATCATGGGTTTTTTGTTTGAAAATTTGGTCGCCTAGAAATGTTTCAGATGATTTAATTAAATACTGCGAGTAGAATACATCTTGGCCTTTGAAATAATCGAGTACTTTTTAGATAAGTCTTTTAATAAGCCCAGAAAAAATACTGTAAAGGCCTATGAAAACTGCTTTAAAGTTCAAAATCTCCTACTTACGAACCCATTATCGGTTATGGTTTTAATGTATAATGTGGAAAATTAAGTTATTTATAAAATGATCGAAAAAAAAAAATATTTATGCCTCAACATCCACAAAATAAAATAAAAGGCACTTTTTGGCCATGTTTTTTTCTTGCATAAATCAAAACAGGTGGATGGTGTTAAACGGTAATTTAAACCTTATCGCCATATACGCAAGGGTTGTTATTGATAGCGGCTCAATTTAAAATATTACACGACGTATTGCATCGCCTTAACGCTTTTTCCTAATTTCTAAAATATAAAATTCATCTAATAATTGTAATCGCATTGTTTTCGTAGTAATGAATTAATTATTAAGTAAATAGTTATAAAACTTGTTTAATGTTAATTAAATTTATTGTTGTGTAAAATACGAGGTTTATCAAGTTCGGCCTTTGTTGGAATTTCTCCGCATAGTGATCGAGGGAACCACGGGAACCTTATCAATTGGATTTAAGGATGTCAATAAATAACTTCCTTATCATTATTCACTATTTACTGTGCTCTTCATGTGCTTAATGCCACAGACAAATATGATGAAGGCAGTTAAGCATGTATCAATTCAATAAAATTAAAAAAATAATAATTTTACTCCGTCACTTCTTGCAACCTCTGGCTTCTAAAGGGTCATGGGTTAAACTAAAAATAAATCTATAAATACACAGCGTTTAGTCCAATAAAGGAATAATTTACCGGGAACCACTAAGATTGCAATTCTTCGTGAGCCTTCTGGCGACGTGCCTTTAGGGTTGCCAGATGTGCGGTTTTCGACCGGACAGTAAGGTTTTTTGAACGGCTGTCCGGTTTACAAAATTTTGGAAAACTGAACAATAGAATTTCCGTTTTTTTTTTAAATACGCGATATATGTTCCTCACTCACGAGAAAATTTACAGAGACAAGACTTGCGGGGAGATTTTTATGAGGAACTGGCTGTACTTCAATGTATTTTTCTTTCACTTGATGGAAAATCCATTGATATGTGGTGTAGGTTTTTCAACGATGAATCAGAACCCCATCTGTTAAAATGGTACAATATGTGTGCAGTGTTCCCATCTCCAATGCTTTTGTAGAAAGAGTTTTTAGTGTAATGGGCAATGTATTGACTGACGAAAGAAATCAACTAGGTGTGAATACCGTAATAAGCGAATTATGTGTTTTCTTCAATTTAAATGTCAATTGCACTGAATTTAAAGATACAATTTCAGGCAAAATGATTTTTAAAAGCAGTAACATCTAGTGCCACATATGTTAAAAAGTGATTTTTTGCTTACTAATAGCAATAATAAATATAAGTTTTAATGTTTACTAAGTATTTCATTGTGTTCATCCTAAGTAATTTTCGGTATTTTTTTTTGTTTGATCTGGCGAAAATCAAACGGGTTTATAATTATCAAAGGACCCTTTGAGTTTTCGGCAAATTGTACCAAAAAAATCAAAGGGGGACCCTTTGATAAAAAAATGTTCGGGTCTCGACCATCTGGTAACCCTACGTGTCTTGGACATGTCAAATATCTCCGCTTTTTTTCAACGTACATCTTCTGTAAGTATTGCAATGTGTCTAGCATAGTTTCACTTAGAGATGGAGATTGTGATGAAATTTTCGCAATTGTTTCTTCCTGTTTTATTCCATATATGAAGTCTGAACCTTAAAACTTGAAACTTACGGTTTGTTAAATACGAGCAAAATACATTGTTTACAAATATATAAAGACAATCTTTCAAGCAGCCCAGTCTGATTTCCTTAATTTAAGACTTAACTTATACTTAGGACTAGTTGTTTTACGTAAATTGAACAATTCATCCATTATATAATAACAGAACTTGGATAGAATCTTCACAGGACTTAAATTGTATGAATTATTCAAATTCTGTGAAATAATCCGTTCTTAGTATTTTACTGTACAAAAATATAATTTAAAATTTAAATTAATATCGGTTAGGTTAGGTTAGGTTGGTGAATGCTGCCTTCGTTAGTGGCATAGAAATATAGAACAGATAGCACTATCTCACCTGAATACCTTCGGTGGTTGGTTTTTGCAATTACACCATTGCAGCGCGAGGCTCAAACAGATTAAATGCTTCTCGTGCTGATTATATTAATTCCCCACAAGTTACTGATGGTCCTACAAACCAACGACGTGTTAAACTTTGTGAAAATGAAAAATATAACATTTTATCATTATGAATATAGCTCCATTGTATCATACAACCAATCTGCATCAGATGAAAGATTTGAAAAAGGTTGAAACGTTAATCAACAATTTTTTTATTATTTATTTATACAGTAACTAAAATTATTACTAAACTACATTACAATCCAACCCTGCCCCACGTAATCTTTAGAAAATAATGTTTTACAAATAGAAATGATAATGACCACTGGCCTCCATTTTCGATTACTAAACCTAAAATTAACCTAACTTAGTCTCATCTTATTTGTAACATGATTTTTATAATCTTACAAAAAATCGTGTTTCATTTATAATTGGATACATTAGTGACCTCTGACCCCCATTATCTGTATGAATATCCTGTTGACTGTTGTTGAAGATTATAATTAGAAGACTGATTATAAATAACAATTACTTAATCTTGTAATTATTGGTTGGCAGACCGTGACTAATTACCCAAGGTCGTACGTATGTCATCGAAGATCATCCTTTTCGTTCTCAAACGTCTGTTATAAAACGAAAAAGAAGATACTAGAACGATGATGTCACGTACAAACTCTCTCTGTGATACTGTATAATACACTAACTACGCATAAAAATATTACTTTTCTTCTGTGCTCGACTAAAATTTTACGTTTTCATTTTTTTATCTATGTTTTAATAAGTTGCGTCGTCTTACCTATAATGTTTTGGCTATGACACACATAATAATATTTTTTTATTGGTGCCCTTTTTTACTCATTTAAAGTACGCTCTAGCGTGTTTAAATCGCACTTTATGGAACGCGCGTTTTTTAAAGTTACCATGGCAACATCAACAAATCAACAAAATGTGAAGTCGGACGGGTTGTTTCGGAGAATCTGAACAATTCATCAAATTTCAACGTTCATTTTCAAGTTCTGTGAAAGATTTTTTCAAATTCTGTTTTTATTTCAGTTTTGTCAAGCAACTAGCCTACAATGATATAAAAACAGAACTTGAATAAGTCTTTCACAGAACCCGAAAATGAACGTTGAAATTTGATGAATTGTTCAAATTCTCCGAAACAACCCGTTAAATGTCAACTTTTAACTATAAATCTGACAGGAATATTTTAAACGTCAAATAAAACATTACTGCTTTGGTATTTAAATTATGAATGTTCGAACTCATTTTACAACACACAATAACTAGTAAAAACTGTGATGTCAACTATTAATCTTATGTGACAGATTGCAAATTAATGTTTGTGTTTTTCATTTCCATGACAACAAGATATTGTGATGTCACATCACGAATTCATTAATAGTTCTTATTTCCAAATTTTTAATAATAATATCAATATTTATGTTTTCAAAGTGTACCAATAGAAAAAAATAGCGTATAGTATTCGTGGATAACTGGTCTTTAAAACACTTGCTTTAGTGCTCGAAAAATCGCGCGTGTTTTAAAGACCTGTTTATCCACTTATACTTTAATATACTATTTTATCTATGTTTTAATAAGTTGCGTCATCTTACCTATAATGTTTTGGCTATGACACAAATAAAAATATATTTTTTTAAAGAAAGGCATTCCGTTTTACAACCTGACAATGTTTGAAAAAACTCCTACTGCAAAAATAATAATCTGAAAATGTTAGCAGCACCTAACACATTTGCTAATTCAACTTCTGACGGGTCGTAAATGCATAATTTTAGTAACTACGACATGTTTTTGCTATTGCAATAAAAAACTATACATTAATAGCATTACCAGTAAGGGATTACAAATGCTTGGATTTATTCTCAGAATCGCTAAAGACTTAAATATCATAAAAACTATAAAATTACTATACACGTCTCTGATTAGAAGTCAGGTTGAATACAATTCAACCATTTGGTGTACTCATTTCAACTCTCATTGTTTACAAATTGAAAAAATTAAAAATAAATTTTTACGTTTTATTAATTTCAAAATTTGTATTCCTATTATTGAAATCAATTATGTCAATTTACGCAGTAAACTTAATTTATAGAAATTATCTGAAAGGCGAAAAATATTTGATCTCCTTTTATTATATAAAATTATTCATTCAAGGTTGGTCTGCCCTGACACTATAAATTTGCTATCTTTACATATACCTCCAAAGTATATTAGACTGAATATTTTATTCTACAATAATAACTTCGCTACGAATTCTGTGTTAGAAATAATACATAGGTTGGGCAATGAACTAAGTGCTGTCGCTGACATATTTAATTTAAACTTCAATACATTTAAAGCCAAATTAGTCCACCATTTTTTAAATGCAAATAATGTATGAGAAATCATTATATTTTATTTAGATTTTCTATTATTTGTTTTATACTGTTGTTAAAAGGGAAATTTGTAATTGTTATGTACTTAAAAGCCCAATAGAGCATCAATAAATAGATAAATCTTGTAAAAAGAAAAATCCTTAAATTTGTTGCGAATCAGTTTTTGCTCGTCACTTGTCAATTAAATGTTTTAATACTTGGCTATTTTGTATAGCCCCATTTTAGTGAAATATCACCTCAGGGTGAATATATCAGTTGATGATTTGTCCTGCACGGATCATCACACTTATACATTTTTAACTTTTCAAGTTTGTTTTTTTTTTCTCCTCTGCTCTGGAATTCCTGTGTCGAGATGAGCAGTTTTACAATTATATTTAATCAAATAAATAATATATCACATACACAGATATATCATATCGAATATGGAATATATATGATGTATCTTATGATAACCTTGCTGTTATCTGTTGTCAAACCTTCCACTTTTAATGGATTAGTTGCGGCTTTAAATTATTTTCTGATGGGATATAAAAAAAAAAACTAACTAACAGCAATACAGGTTACTATGAAAAACAAAATACCACAAAAAGTTGATAATTTATCGAATCGTGACTGTTTTTGAAAGTGGCATTCAAATATTAATTAAGATATTTAGTTTCGAGAAATCGACAGTTTATATTTTATCAGTTTTTACATGTGTAGTATAGCCAAAATAGAACCGTTTATGCATTTCCTCCTTGTGACTTTACTTCTGATAAGAAAACACAATAAGAATAAAAAAAATTGAATATTATAAAAAAAAAAAAAATAAAAAAAATATATTGCTGGTGAAAAGTAAGAAAACATTTTTGTAGAGTAATTAAAGGTTTCATATTGAGATAAGATATCATATTATAATAAATATAAGACAGGATGCATAATTAATTAAGTTTAATTCAGAATTATATAAAACTACCTTGACGGTAGAGTGTGTATAAAACAAAGCCAATTCAAAACAAAATTATAAATATAAACAACACAACAGTTACTTCCTCATGAAATATCTCTTTTATAGACTTTTTAAATTTGTTAAGCTCGCAATTGAAAATGTGCACTTTTTGATATTACGTTATTGTAATTAAGAGGAAGCTACAAACCAAAAATGTATATATTCGTGGTATCCCTTATATTGTAGGTAATACGCATTAAAATCGCTTGACAAACGAAGTCTAGAATCGTTCGATTTCAAGCACAAAACTGGTTTTTATTTATTTTGTAAATAATTTTATAAGAAAGCGCAAAAGTTAATCAAAGAAACTGTCACAGATATTCTTTGCCATAACACTGTATTTTTTCCTTGTTGTTGTTTCCTTTATGCGTCGATAAATTTCCATTTTTTTTAGTAGTTTGCAGTTATATTTTTTTTTGACTAATTAATTTTTTATTTGTATTTTACTAAAACGAAACGATAGGAAAACCTTCAATTTATCTAAAGCAAATTTTTTTGTATGCATAATGTACACCAATTCGTTATAAAGATTAATAGAAATAGTGATTTGGCGTTATGTTTCGCCTTAATACGTAGTCTGTTCAAACAATAATTTTGTTTACAATTTGTTTTACATTTTCTCCGAACAGTATAGAAGAGCGTGTAGAGCGTGAAGATAGATTACATTGAATCTTATTTAGCAACTCTAGTAATGAATATTATTTTTCATTAATTTACACAGGAACTAGCTGACGTGTACCGGCGATATGAAATAAACGGTAACCGGATAAATCATCACAATGATAATTCAACACATTTAAAAAAAGTTATATAAAGTCATAGAAAGTGATGAAACAAAAACTTTATTAACTGGGTTATGTAGGTTAGGTTAGGTTAAAAAAAATACTTTTTTTCATCGTTTCTAATGACTTTATATCACTTTTTAAAAGTGTGTTGAATTGTCACAGTGTTGAGTTATCATCGAACCGAAATAAACATCTACCATCCCGGACTTTTCTGTAGGCCTTTGTACGATATAAAATTACGTAGTACATTATTTTGATGTACATATCTCATAAGGTTTAGCCAGCGTTAGCAATGTAAGCCAGAAATTTTTTTTACGACTGTGTTACAAAACATCAATATTTGTATACTTTTTAGCAATGTAAGCCAGAAATTTTTTTTACGACTGTGTTACAAAACATCAATATTTGTATACTTTTTAGCAATGTAAGCCAGAAATTTTTTTTACGACTGTGTTACAAAACATCAATATTTGTATACTTTTTATAATAAATTATATATGTAAGCCTTCCGGAAAAAAATCTCTAAATGATAGTAAAACCCTATCACAATCCGTTGCGTAGTTTAAAAGAACTAAGCGTTTAGTCAGACAGACGCGGATAGCGACTTTATTTTATACTATTTAATTAATAATAATATTAAAGATAATGAGATAAATACAGGGTTTTCCAATAAGTGGTGTTATTTTGAATAGCCCGCTATTTCAGTAGATGTTACTTTTGAAGCTGTAATTTTTTAACATTTGACAAGTAAAAACTACGCCATTCATAAAAACGGAACGATACACGCTTCATAAAATGCAAATCATCTTGGGTGATGAGGCCCATTTCCACCTCGGTGGCTTCGTCAACAAGCAAAATTGTCGCATCTGGGGCTCGGAAAACCCAAGAGTTATTGTTGAAAAGCCTCTCTATCCTCAACGTGTGACTGTTTGGTACGGTTTATGGTCCGGCGGAGTCATTAGACCTTACTTTTGAAAATGAGGCTGGAGCAACAGTTACAGTGAATGGATTGCGCTATCGAGAGATAATTAATGATTTTTTATGGCCGAAATTGGATGGTATTGATTTGGACAACGTTTACTTTCAACAAAACGGCGCTACGTGCCACACAAGCAACGAAACCATTGATTTTTTACGATTGAATATCAAGATAACACCTCTTATTGGAAAACACTGTATTTGAATTGAATTAAAGATAAATAATTTCTTTAGCACTTAATTAATATCAGTAACTTGTCTGGGGCCTACGAGTAGGGAGGTCTTTTGTAAAATGATGACATCAATTTTCTTACAGTATAATTATTATATTCTATAGGTATCCATATTTTTTTAAATCGGTTGGTATTTATTTAAAGGGCCAGTTTTCCATAAAATAACACAGTTGACTGTTAAATTTTTGCAAAAAAAATAATGTTTATTTTTCGTCAAGTTAAACTATGGTAGTTTCTGCGCTTCGTAAACTACAGGTGAGTTAACATGACTGTCTGTTTAATAAGGTATCACAATCCAGCGCTTAGCTGACTTACTAAAACGATACGGTTATTTCAAGGTGATAATAACTTTAGTGGGAGGTGTGTTAGGTACCTGCCTATCTAACTGGGTAATACTCGTATAATGAGTGTTGCAACTCTATTTTTAGACTAGATAAGTTATTCGGTTTTTTTACGTAGTAATCGGAACCACGTGTTTTCATTATGTCATTATCATGAGAAAATAAATAAGTCGTGTTTGTTGATAATCTATTTATACAAGGAAAAGTGCCTGTGGCGGGCGGCTTGGATTTAATTTTCATACGAATCTACAGTTTTATTACGAGGAAGATTTTTTTTTTACATTTGACATTTGGCATCGCTAAGGACTTTAGCTAGTCTATTTATCTATTTATATAAAGAGGAATGTTTCTCGGACACCGGGCGGGTGAGGTGGATTTGATTTTTATACAAATCAACAGTTTTATTCCAAGGTTAATGAATTTTTTCACACTCAACCTTAGAAATACCTACCCAACAAGCTGAATTTTTGTACTTTTTGTGTCCTATTCAAGTTCTGTTATTATAACGATATAGGCTGGTTACTTAAGAGAACTAATAACAGAACTAGAATTTTTTTTTCACAGAACTTGAAAATTAATTTTGAAATTTGAAGAATTGTTCAAATTGTCTGAAGCAACCCGTCCTTAATGTTCAAAATTAGATGAAAATTACTTTCCATATATGATTTCGAAAAAAGTCTTCGTAATGCCCGAGTAACGCCGGGGACTTATGGTACAAAGTGAAATTAATAAGAATAACTTATTTTTATTTAACCCATTTACATTATTTCTTTGTACTTACTAGTTAAAGATGTTGTAAGGTTAGGTTAGGTTGAATTATATAAGGTTTGGTGAGAAATGCTTGGGTTAGGTTGAACTTACATATGATTTGGAAACAACAAGCTTTTGTAAGTATAATTTTGGTTAGATTACACAAACTTAGGTGAGGAAGGAGAAAAGTTAGGTTAGGCGGTTTTCCAGAAACTTTTTGAAAATCTAACCTAACCTAAACTAAAAGAATAATTCAAAGTAAAGCGAGTAGCTAACCTACTTACTAATTTTATTATTTATGATGTCGTCCTGTATTTTGAAGTCGCATCTATGCTAGGTAAGTAAGTAAGGTTTTTTAAACTAATCTTAGCATTTGCATAATTTTAATTGGTTAGCGGCCATTTGTTTAATATTTTTCAATTGATTTGACTAAACGAAAATCTATCGACGATCAATGTAATTATACTGAATTGACCTTCAAGCGAGCTATAAATAATAATAGTTTGTTGTTATTGAATTTTTCTTTTAAGATGTGTACAAGTTCACTTTTCACGGGTTCTCAATATTTTTATCAGAAAACAACGATGTTTTAAGATTCCTCAGGAAAAATCACTGGGTGTAACTTGACTTCGTCAATATGAAAAAATGAGTTTTTTCTGAATAATAAAAAAAATATTACGCTCTTTAAAGTAAGAAAATAATATTCATGTTTTGAAACATGTCAAAGGTATGCAAGTACTTTTAATTTTTGTTGATTGGAAAAGAATATTTTTTTAAATTCACATAACAAATCCGGAACATTATTTATAATTTTGAAGTAGCACACCTACGCAGGAAATTGTTTTGTTAGGAAACATGCACTTTTAAGTTTTATCTTAAGGGTAACTACTAAAAACGTATAAAATTTTATTGTTTATATGTATATATTAAAAGAAAGCATTTATTTTTTAAATATCAATTTAGTTTTGTGTTCACAGTTTTTTTTAGTTATTGCGAAGGGTGGGGGTACATTAAGCACTGTGTTGAGAACCTCTGGTTATATTAGCATAACCTTTTCCTACTGTGATAATAAAAACTAAGTGTGTTTATAAATAGACATTACATTATAATAAAACAGTGTCTTTATGAAAATATTGCGGTAAACAAATTGTACGGGAAAAACCTTTTTGGGATAGTATTTATATTTGCACAGATACAAGTACAAAACTGTGCATTATTTTAATATAATTTGAATCACTGAAGAGCTAAACAGATAGCATTGAATTGTGGACTTTGTATTTGTGTCCAAATAAAGTTCAGGTTTTGTTTACTTCTGGTTAAATTGTTCTTTGAGTTAGTTGAGATGTTACAGTTCTTTTTATATAGAAATTTAATTTTAATAATTAACATTATTTTAAAATGTATTAATTAAAAATAGTATGCAGTATATTTGCAGTTAGTTCCATAAAGGTAGATTCTTTCAGAATCCAATCACCATTTAGAATCGAAATGTTGCTTGAAATAGATTTAGCAGTGTTTGTTGACCAGATTTCAATAGCCCGGCACATCCTTACCTTCCTCTTCCTCGTTTCCTTTCTCTATCCACTACCTGCAGCCTCACAAAATTTCTACCCGAATCGGGGATACTGTAGTCGCAATGGCTTAAGACTGTCTGGGAGAAGTTGGAACTCATATAAAAACATTTTAAAATACTGATTTTCTTGTTTAAGCAGGTGATTAATTTCGGAGGACTGTCGTGAGCTTACGATTTGAGTTTTTTGTGTAATAATTTGGCGACATAAGTTTTCTTTCAAATTGGTATAGTTAGGTAGTAGGTATTTATTTTAGATTTTTTTTTTTTTTTTTTATTCATTCATTTAAATTTACACACAGTACAATATGTTATATACAAGATATAATGAAAATATATTTTGTGATTATTGATTATTGTACCTTATCAGGTCGAAATTATTGGTTCCTAACTAGGCAAATTGCCCGTTCCAAGAAACCAAAAAATATGTGAAAGTAAGTGTGTGATTTGTCTATGTCTATAATATATCTCATTAATGTTTTAATTTGTGATGTTTAATCGTTACAATCTTATGATAGAGTCGAACTTGAGCTGTTGTGTATGTTTCGAATGTGTATGAGCAATAATTAGAATAATGGGAGATATATATAGTGTGTGATTAGTCTATTTATTACGTGACGTTTTTTAACATTTTTTCACATTCTCCTCTGCCCAGTCCAATCAACCATTTAGTTATTATTGGGCCTATGTATGAAATATTACAAGTTTTTATGTTTAATTCAGGGGGGATTTTGTTGTACAATTTAGGTCCCAAGTATGTGTGTGTCTTTTGGTACTTTGCCGTATTGCTCGTTGGGATCATAAGGTCATTTCTAGTGTGGCTTCTTGTGATGTGTTTATGGTCAATTTTATTAAAATTGTCTAGATTTTTATGTACATGGATAATAATCTTTTTTATATAGTTTTGACGAACATCAAGTACATTAAATTGTTTAAAGAGCTCATCGCTAGAGAACCTATATGGTTTGCGCATTATGACTTTAATTATTGATTTCTGGGCCTTCATAAGCGGATCTAGAATTGTTCTTCCTGATGCTCCCCAGCCAATGCAACCATACATTAAGAGGGGGTTGCACAGTCCGAAATATATTTTTCTTAGATCTACTTGTCTAATTATGTTTCGCACTGCAAAGAAAATGTGAGTAAGTTTTCTTACCCTAGTTGTAAGATTGTCGATGTGATAATTCCACTTAAGATGATTGTCTATTATGACACCTAGGTACTTGATGTTTTTCACACATTCAAGATCTTCACAATTGCAGTTAGGTTCAGTATTATAGGAGTTACAGTCATGATTATGTGTTTTTATTGTGTGTGTTGTACTAGGTTGTCCCTTTATGGTTGAGCTGAATCTCATGTATTTGGTTTTAGAAGTGTTCAGTGTTAGTAGATTTTTGTTGAGCCATTGTTTTATCACGTTAATTCCACTTTCAGCAAGTTTGTGTGTGTCAGTCCAGTCATCTCCTTCAAAGATAGCTACCGTATCATCTGCGAATGTAATAATTTTACCACCGATTGGTAGCTCGCACAACTCATTGATATAGATTATAAATAGAAGGGGTCCCAATGTGCTTCCTTGTGGTACACCAAAGTTAGTGCCTAGTGAGTTACTCAAAGTTTTACCAGTTTTGAGTTGCTGGCTTCTACCTGCTAGGTAATTCTTTAGCCATTCGTATGGCATACCTACAATTCCAATATTTTGTAGTCTTTTGAGGAGTATTTTGTGAGAAATCGTGTCAAAAGCCTTGGCTAGGTCTAAGAATATTGCGATGTTTTTCTTTCCACGATCTATATTATTAGAAATATGTTCTGTGAGTTGTGCTATGGCGTCGTCCGTACCTCTCCCCGATCGAAAGCCGAACTGATTTTTGCTTAAAAGTTTTCTGTTCTCTATGTAATTACTTAATCTATTTTTAAAGATTTTTTCAATAATTTTTGAGATAGCGCTCAACAGAGATATTGGTCTATAATTGTTAACTTGGTTTTTGGGTCCACTTTTGTGGATTGGTACTACTATAGATTTTTTAAGATGATCGGGAAAAATCCCAGAGGAAAAGCTTTTATTGATAATGTTTGAAAGAGGCGTTGCTACATTGTGCTTAATGATTTTAAGTATAAATGTGTTTAGATTGTCAGGACCTTTAGAGTGTGTAGTGTTAAGACTGTCAATGATTTTTAAAACCTCTTCGTTTGTCGTAGGTGTGAGTTTAAATGAAAAAGGATTTTGTTTTGATTCTATTGACAATGCCAGTGAGTCTTCAGTTTCCTTGGTGACACTTAAGATGTTTTCTGCAAGCTTAGACCCAACCATCGTAAAGTATTGGTTTGTGTGGCACGCAATTATGTCCGAATCAATGATGGATGTATTCCCAATTTGTAATTCGTTAATATTGAGTTCAGTTTTATGTTTAGTGTATGTAATTTGTTTAACGATTTTCCACATATTTTTGCTAGATGTATCTCGGTCGAGTTGTTGCTTATAGTACCGTTCTTTAGCATTACGCATAACATTTTTACAAATGTTACGGTACCTACGGTAAATCTGTTGTTTGAGAGTATCCTGTGGGTCTTTTGTCGCCAGTCTGTGTAAGTGATTTCTTTTGTGTATGGCTTTTACAATACCCCTGCTGATCCAAGGAGTAAGTTGTTTTTTTTTATGTGCAGTGAGATTATCTGTTGAATTTTTAGTTATGTACTTGTCGATTTTGTTAATAAATAAATTGAGTGCACTGTTAACTTCAGTCATTTCACACAAATCTTGCCATGTTTCACCATTCAGATCTTTAATTAGTCCCTCATAACAGATAGTTGATATACAGTGGTTAGTTTTTACTTGGTTTTTATGGGATGTGTCCGGAATGCTTATTGCTGTTGTGTAGTGATCGGTTATTGTATTGTGGATAATAAATGCGGTGGAGTCCGTAATATTTCTGGTATTTATGTGGTCTAAACATGACCTGCTATTACCTTGAATCCTGGTAGGAGCTTTAATATTTAATGCGAAGTTGTTTTCTGCCATGGCGCATAGGTAATCGTGACATTGTCTGTGTATATTTCCGTAGGTGTTGATGTTTATATCCCCCATTACTATTTGTTGTTTGAATTCGCTACATTTTTTAAGTTCAGATACGAGATTATCCAGAAATTCCTGAATGTCAGTGAATGATGGTGATCTGTAAATGGCTAAAATACATAGATGTCCATTAATTACTATTTTTAGACAGTTTGATTGACTGATATGAATTTCTTGAACTTGAGAGTGAATATCATCGCTAATGTAGGCTACCACTCCACTGTTTTGATTCAAATGTTGTGTTGTGTGGTATTCATGATAACCTGTAATTTGTTTTGCGAGATATGAATCATTCAACCTGCATTCCGACAGTATTATTATATGAAATCTCACAGTCATCTTAGTACTATCTAAGAATAGAAGAAAATCGTCAAGATTTTCCATTGTGCGGATATTCTGATGTACAATATTAAATTTATTATTTCTCCAGTTAAATTCTTTGAGTTCATCAGTATCTTCTAGGATAGTTTCAGTATTTGGGTCCCCAATATTATCTAACTCCGAGTAGGCGTTTAAGATCATTTTAATTTAGATTTAGGAGGTGCTGTCATAAGATCACTGAGAATTAGGCCTGTATTTATACTTGCATGGCGGGAGTTTGAGCATATTATAAAACAAACATTAGTGTAAATACTTGAGAGATGAGAGAAGAATAAATTATATCTAGTGTACAATATCATGGTGGTGGTAAGACTCATAGAACAAAAAGAAGAAACAGTCGATCTAGATAATAATAATAATGATAAGTAGAGAGAGGGTACATTATTTTGAGTTTGTGTTATCTTGTCGAAATTAGCCAATAGGGAAAGTAAGAATACATATTGAGTGTTATAAAATAACGGATAAAAGCATATTATAAAGCAAACATTTCTGTAAATAGTTGATAGATGAGAGGAGAATAATTTATATCTCGTGTACAGTATCATGGTGGTGTTATGACTCATAAAACAAAAGTAAAAAACAGTCGATCTAGATAATAATAATAATGATAAGTAGAGAGAGAGTACATTATTTTGAGTATGTGTTTTCTTGTCGAATGTAGCTAATAGGGAAAGAAAGAATACATATATAGTGTTATAAAATAGTGAATAAAAGCATATTATAAAACAAACATCAATGTATATACTTGATAGATAATAGAAGAATAATTTAAATCTCGTGTACAGTATCATGGTGGTGTTACGACTCATAAAACGAAAATAAAAAACTTTCGATCTAGATAATAATAATATTAGGTAGAGAGCGAGTACATTATATTGAATATGTGTTTTTTTTTTAAAGTAGCTAATAGGGAAAGTAAGAAAACATGTGTAGTGTTAAAAAATATTGGATAGAAGCATATTATAAAGTAAAAATTAATGTATATACTCGATAGATTATAGAAGAATAATTTAAATCTCGTGTACAGTATCATGGTGGTGTTATGACTCATAAGACGAAAATTAAAAACTTTCGATCTAGATAATAATAATATTAGGTAGAGAGCGAGTACATTATATTGAATATGTGTTTTCTTTTTGAAATTAGCTAATAGGGAAAGTAAGAAAACATATGTAGTGTTATAAAATATTGGATAAAAGCATATTATAAAGCAAACATTAATGTATATACTTGATATATTATAGATGAATAATTTAAATCTCGTGTACAGTATCATGGTGGTGTTATGACTCATAAAACGAAAATTAAAAACTTTCGATCTAGATAATAATAATATTAGGTAGAGAGCGATTACATTATATTGAGTATGTTTTTTCTTGTCGAAAGTAGCCAATAGGGAAAGTGAGAATACATATTGACTATTATTGAATAACGGATAAAAACATATTATAAAACAAACATTAATGTCTAATATAGTGGAGTTGTATAGCAGCACAGTAATTTGTATCATTAGTCACAGTAATTGACGTTTTTCACTGTCCAAATCAGCAATATTATTTACTGGAATTGTCTTGGATGTATCAGATTTCCTCAACAGAATGCGCCCTCCTCTGGACCAAGCATGTTTATAATTATGGTCTCTAGCAAATTTTTTTGTTTGTGATAGCAAAAATTTTCCTTTCTGAGTTAATTGGTCGGATATATAAATGTGATTGGCGGTTTGCGATAATCCTAGGTCCCTTGTATTTATTTTGTTTGTCACATTAGTAGTGGATTTCTTGTAAGATAAGAATTTGGATAGGAACTCGTCCCGCGATGTTATGGTATTGAATGTCGCCACGATAGATCTTGGATTTTTGTCGGAGAACTTCGGTCCAATCCTGTTTATTTTTGTTATTACAGAATGCACGTCGGTATTTTCGTAGTTGATGATATTACAGATTTTTTTGAGAACTTCTGCATTATTTTCAATGTTAGACTCCGGGACCCCTCTTATCTCGATGTTACAGATTTGGCTTAAATACTCCAATTTATCAATTTTTTCCTCTTGCTTAGAAATAGTATTGAGTAGTATATTATTATGATTTTTTTGTGCATTTAATTCATCATTGACTATTTCTTGTGCTTTTTCGATAACATTTATCCGTTTTTTTAAGTCTTCTTGTTGATCTGCCATAAATTGGATAGTTTTTATTAATTCGATATTTTGTGACATGAGAGCTTCATATTTATTTACATATGAATCAAATTTGTCTTCTACGAATTTCATTATGGTTGATTTGAATTCAGTGAGCTCATTTAAAAATAGTTGCGAGGTTAATGGACCATTAGCTCCATCTATATTTGAGGTTGGTAAGCTTTCTGTGTTTGTTTGAATTGCGAGTTCAGGTTTTGGCGCTTGAGAAAACTGTTTTGCTTGTATGGCGATAGATGGCGGTTCTTTTTCGTTGTTCAATGTTATTTCATTATTCGCCTGCTTTGATTTGATATTTTTATTATTTTTAATACATTTTTTGCATTTCCACTGCAGACTCCTTGCACTACGGCGTGTCGTTTCAGTAATGTCAGCACAGCCAAGATGGTAGCTTTTTTCACAGACACTACAGCTTATGAAGTCCGATGGAGTGTCAATGTCTTTTTCACAAATAATGCACTTTGTATTCATGGTAATATTGTTTGACACAGTCTGTACGTAAAAGTGATTTTTAATGGCTAATAATATTTTAAGATAGTACTCGTTAATCACTATAGCGTCACAACCGATGATTTTTTTCAATAGGTAGAGATAACACTTCAGGGCAGTTTGACACTTCGAGGTAGTTTAGAAATGTGGGTAAAAAAGCACTAAAACAAGCCACTTCACGCGATAAAAATTTACTGGTTTGACGCGCGGTCTACAATTTAGAAGAATTGGGCACTTTAAACTCAGTTCACTAATGGTTTGTTTGGTGATTATTAATAAAATTATGTAGACATAAAAATACGTCACACTGGATGAATGGGTAGGTAGGTAATATTTGGTATCTAATATAGGTATCTAATCAATCATGGAAAAATTTGAAAAAAACATGTTGAAAGCAAAAAACTCATGGAAAGATTATCACTTTTTTACAAGCTTTGTAAAAGTTCAATTAAAATTCCAGGAAACAGTTTTGTGTTTAAAAAATTGAATTTTTTTTTTGAAGAGTGTTTGCTTGAACGTGACATGCCCGTTCAAGCAAACACTCGCTGGTGTCCAATCTTACCCTGCAGAACTCCAATGATACAGCATACTACCATACAAGCAAGAATCTGCTAAAAATTATTTTAATATAAAATTATAGAAAATCTCGTAGTTTACTGGAAAAATAAAGAATTTCAAAAAAAAAATAATTAAAAAAGTGAACTTTTCCGGTAGGTATGGTAATTTCAAAGTAAATTATGATAAAGTGATTTTTTTTATTTATTTTTATTTTATTTTTATTTTTATTTTTTATATTTTAAAAACAAAAAAGTCAAACATTCCGGGGTTACGAATAACCTGACAATATTTGAAAATCTCCTACTACCACCACAGAAAGCCGAAAATTTTGCTTGTGTTGTGATGGAGAACTTAGTGGTTGTGGTGGTTTTATCGGAAACCAGTGGAAATAGTGAACTAAATAAATTGAATTACTTCCAGGCATAGTAAAAATATAATTTTTAAATATTAAATTATAGATGTAACCAGTAATGATGATAAATTAAATTTTTTCTTCATGAAGAAATTAAATAGGTACTTATTTACACTAAACAGATAACTACCAGTAATGTGATTTGTACAGATTTTAAAGAAAATTAATGTCGTAAACTCAACGCAAATTTACGTTATTACTACTAGGCCCTAGAGAGGTCAAATTAAATTGATCGAAAAAAAGTGGGTGTGTCAAGCCTACGCAAGACAGAAGTGAAACTTCTAGTATTCCTCTCTCTCTATTTTCATTTCATCAAAAATTAAATGAATTAATTAAATGAACTACAACTATAAATGTAAATGTAAACGCAACACAAAACGCGAACACAACTTATCACAGCGGGAGCACGCTGCTAACTGATTCACTGGCCGTGGTGGGCGTGGCCGCGCAAGTGCGCTACCGGCCGACCTGCTAAACCGAACTCGTATCTCGCTCGTAACTCAAAGCAAAACGTTCGTGAGCGGCTCCCCCACCTCAACAAGCGCATATGGTGAGAGAGGGACAGTGAACGGTGAGCGGTGGTGGGGGTACCCGCATTTTCGTGTCGATCCTGACTCGGTTTTACTCCGTCCCCGAATTACGCGCCTAAAGAAGTTTCACTTCAAAAACTTTTTTGCGTAATTCGGATACACGGACTAACACTCAACATACTTCTACATAAGGGGCCGAAGAACGGCAAGTCTCCCAGTCAAGGGAAACCACTAATCTAGACGTTCCCCTCCGACCCCTCGTCAGTCGAATGAAGAAGAAGAATTGTGCCTAAAAAAGGAAATAGTAACCGTTCGTTTGTAAAAAATTCAGGCTTAAAAATCTTCTTCTCTTTGACTGACCACAAATCGGTATCCAATAATACAATTAAATAACGATATAACTAACATAATATCAAAATTTTATACCATAGAGTAATGAACTCACTTTTAACAAATTTTATCAATACTGATGCCTATTTCACAGGAGAACAGGGCAATATTGTATTTTCCCAGCTCCAGACCCATTGTCCTGGTGTGAACAGAAGTATAGAGGACAAGACAGTGATAACAAGATAGACTGGTTATCTCCGCAGGACAATATTTTACCACCACCACCGTGCTGTCTGCGTGAATAAGACAAGACAGTAGGACAATAGCCAGTGGCTCCATGCGTACGTATCTCGACTCTCGGCGCTTTGATCTCGCACTTCGGCTTAAAAATGTCGCGCAAATGAAATTACAATACATCTCGGTATAAAAGACCTAATATTTTGCATCCATTTTTTCATGTCCTGCGTGGTCGAGACTTTTCAAAATGTCACTTGTGAAAGCATGGACAGGGTATGAATATTTAATGAAACAAGACTCGGAACATTCTCATCAGTCGTAGGTTCGGCTAGCATTATTCTTCCACCGCCCTTAGAAGTCATCCAACTAATACATGTAGGTACGTGACATCTTGAAATGGAGTCTTGGTTCACGGAGCTGGGACAGGACAATATTGTATTGTCTTTTGTATTATCCTCGTGTGAACTCGGCATAAATACGGTTAGTGTGCACAAAGGCGAGATGATAGGTGTTACCTGATTTTTTAAAGCATCAGACCGAGGTGACTCCAATGCCAATAAAAGGATCACTGCTGAAATCACTAAGGATGTCATAAAAAAGTATCCCAACTAAAATTTGAGTTGCGGAATATAACCAACCAACCAACAAATAAAAAACGTTTTCTGGATTTTGTGAAAATATTTTTTTTTATATTACAATATTATGCCTGAAACGGGCTGAAAAGAATTTACAATTTTAACGAGTTATTTGTACAACTATTTAATATTTATTCAGAATAATATTTTTTTCATAAAAAAACGATTTCCATAATTATTTTTTACGAGTGACAGCTATATCGCCTTTCGAGAGCGTTGTTTAACTGTCGTGAAACCACTGTAGATTATCTTATATTTTATAATATTGGATTATAAAAATCTTTGAAAAAAATTACTTACAAAAAATAGATAAACAATATGATATTAATAAATGATTATGGGAATGACGTGAAGAGCTGAAAATTGAGTTAATTTATAAATTAAGGTAGAACAAGTTGTTCTGTTGCAGAAAACAGTTTTAGTTAAAAAATCTAAATATTTTATATTATAAGTGTTTCTAACTTTGGTTGTGTGGTGTTTTGCCGCATTCTGCAAAACTAACTTTAGTTGTGTGGTGATTAGCCGCATTCTGTAGAACTAACTTCAGTTGTGTGGTGATTAGCCGCATTCTGCAAAAATAACTTCAGTTGTGTGATGATTAGCCGCATTCTGCAGAACTAACTTCAGTTGTGTGGTGATTAGCCGCATACTGCAAAACTAAGATTGGTTGTGTGGTGATTAGCCGCATTCTGCAGAACTAACTTCAATTTATCACCTACCGTTGCGTTCGTTTTCTTATTTTGAAGATATTGCTTATGACTTAAAAAACTCAACGAAAAATACAAATTTCTTAGCAAGCAACTTTTTGGATCAAAAATTACTAGAAAAAAAATTGTATTCAGCATGTGGAATATTTAAGAAGACAAATATTTATTACAGTTAAAGCGATTCGGTATACATTTCAGAAAACAAAGCAGTTTATTTATTTGCAAATGGCAAAGATTACGAAGCAGAAAACGCAGAAAATTAAAAATTTCTGAGATAAAAACGTTACTAATTGAGGTAAGATGAATCGTAATGAAGTGGCACAAGAAGAGGATGTTAGAATGAGAAGAAAAATACTAATTAAAGAGAACTCTTGGTGGAAGGAGATAAGGTAATTGAAACACGAAACTTTTTCTTTTAAAAGAATTTGTTTCCTTCGTCTTACGATTTACAAACTTAGTTTTTTTCTTTGAGTGGGGTGCTTTATATTATTTTTATTAAAAACTCAATTGAATTAAGAGACTTTGAGGCGATTTCATTTTTTAATTCGTAATTATTTAGTTTTTTTTCCAAGAACTTTACCTTCCTTCTTGGTTTACTGAAGTAAAAGTAATTTAGCAACAATTTGTACGGCCGAAACGTTTTTACTTTGGGAACTTGTTCTTTTCTTTGGAAGTTTCGGACAAAAGCAGCAGCATTTTCGGACGAAGTTTGGATTTTCTTTCACTTTACCTTTGTATATTTTACAAGCCAGCAAATAAGTCAATGAAAGTGATCATGTATTTATAATAGTAATAACTTCCGAAGTATCGCAAGATAAACTGATTGCTAAAGTTTTGACTTCTTTTCCTTTATCTTCTAGAAATAAAATTACGCGATGTTAACCTTTTACTTGGCTGGTTTATTTCTGGCCTTTTATTTGTCAATCTAGGATTGCCAGCATCATTTTTATTTAAATAATACATTTGATGTCTATCAATAGTGTGTGGAATGTGCTGAATTAGCGGCAGCCTGCCGGCTGCCGCCTCAGCGTCGATGAGTACGAATGGCAAAACGACTGTTGGCGGTTAGTCAGGGGAGTGGGTGTTTAGATAGTGGTAATATCATCATCGGCTCCATTAGCAGTCCACGAAAAACTATTTTACCTCTAGCAAGCGTCTCCTGCCCTCTCTCTTCCTCCAGTTTCTTTTCTAGGAGCGTGGTTCCCTACCGTCTACCAATCAAAATTAAAGTCTTCCAGCAATCGTTTGTACTTCAGAATTTTTATAAAGAAGCCTCTTCAACAGTTTGATATTTTCGATCCTTGATAAAGAAGACATCTTACATTATGGCGCCCAGCGGAGCTGTCCTAGTTTGGAAGAATATTTTATATGGCGATGTTTAAAAAAAATGTAGAGGTCCTTGTTGTACCTTATCAACCTGGCACACTTTCTTTTATGGCTACAAATGTGTTCTCTGCTCATCAAAATATACCCTTTATCCTTTTTCTGACGGCTCAGCATTCTGTGCCTTAGGCTATCACCGGTGTGATCAGTGTTTTATGGTTTTCCTCGAGACGGGTTTCAATTTATGTATATAGTTAACAAATATCTATAGAAAATAGAAAGTATTGGCCAAGGAGATCTCTAATTTTCAGACACCTAGATATACATTTTACCCTATAATTTACAATGAATACATTTCTATGAAAGGGCGTATGCTGTTAAACTATTGCTGGTAGAAAGTAGATTTGTTAATGCCGTGTAGTCATTTAAATGAAGTTTAAGTTTAAAGTTACGGAATTCAATACTTCGTTTTTGTGAAAGCGCCATGAAATAATACGGCAAATTCAATTCAATACTTCGTTTATGCGAAAGCACCATGAAACAATACGGCCGATTCAATTCAATTCTTCGTTTATATGAAAGTACAATGAAAAAATACGGCCATTTCAATTCAATACTTCGTTTGTGTGAAAGCACCATGACACAATACGGTCGATTAAATAAATACACTTTTCCTTTAAAAACCAGTTAATAATCTAATAGTTTTACGAATAGGAATTATTTTTATGAATAATGTTTAGTTTTTATATTTATATGAATGATCAAATTGGTTTTTCTACTATTATCACAGTAAATTAAAAGCCAGTAAATTAAAAGTCACGGAGTTGAATAAATTTACTGATTAAAAAAATGTTAATATGCACCTAAAATATGCTAAAGATGATTTATTTACCAAATAAATTTTCCACAGAACAGAGCGTAACAGCATAGCAAATAATATCCCAGGCGGACAAACTAAGTTTGAATTATTGTGAGCAGAATGAGAAAATATGAGAAAGCTGAGAGCTACTCTCTCTAGATACTCTCAGTATCGTCCTGGCGAGACTTTAGAAATTATGATTGAAAAGACAAGCTGAATGTAAATGGTTGAAATGATATTTTCCGTGTTTGGTGACACTAAATCCGAGTAGTTGGGATAATTGTTTGGTATTGACGCAAAAACAAACAAGACTACGATTCCAAACTTAATTTTATTAACTTAAAAAGACAAAAGTTACTTTTTAGCACAGAATAAAGAATAACACAAGAAGTGCCTTGTGGGCATGTTTTGTAATCCAACCATTTGCCAAGTTGAGGCTAAAATTTCCAATAAAAAACAGTGTTTACGAAATTTAAATGGGATGGAGATCTACGATTTCAGGAGAGTGTAAGTTAGTGTGAAAGCGCTGGGATATTGGGCTATATGAAACATTTATTTCCAATTAAGACATTAAGGCAATAAAGCAATGGCCGTCTTTTTAGACTTGTCTAAGGCATTTGATACCGTATCCCACGGTTTACTCTTAAAAAAACTCAGTTCAATGGGTATTGGTAATAAATCTTTAGATTGGTTCAGATCATATCTTGAAAATAGAACACAGAGAGTAATAATTAATTATCACATTAGCTCAAATAAATCAATTGTATATGGTGTTCCTCAAGGTAGTGTTCTGGGTCCAATTCTATTTTTGTTATATATTAACGACCTCTGTAAACTGAAATTTTCTGGATCTTCAATTGTATTTGCAGATGACACTGTCTTGGTGTTTGCTGCTGACACATGGAACGAAACGTATGCTAAGTGCGAGGCAGGATTAAGGGCAGTCAAAAATTGGCTTGATCAAAACTTGTTAACCTTAAACATGAACAAAACTAAATATATTACTTTTAGCATTTCCTCTGTAAATCAACCATCTTTGGAACGTTCATTAAAATTACATTGTTGTGTGCAGGAGTGTAACTGTCAATCTTTGGAAAGAGTAGACAACATCAAATACCTGGGTTTAATTATTGATAAAAATTTAAAATGGAACAATCACATTACTATATTAAGAAACAAAATAAGAAGGCTAGCCTACATTTTCAAAAATCTAAGAAACATATTGGACAAAGTTACATTAAAAACTGTATATTATGCTCTTGTTCAATCAATGCTTTCATATAATGTTGTCTGTTGGGGTTCTTGTAACAAGACTACCTTAGAGCCTTTGAATGTTGCACAAAAATTAATTTTAAAAATAATGTATAAGAGAAATTTTATGTATCCATCAAATTTATTATACAGTGAAAGCAAAATTATGACAATAAGGCAGTTGTACATAATACAGGCTCTCTGTAAATTTTTCAACAACACTATTACTGCTAAAAGATCTCAACAAGTGCGCAGCACTAGAATGGGTTCTTCTTTAATGTATCAGCCGGTGTATACCAGAACATCCTTCGGACAAAGGAGTTTTTCATATAAAGCTCCGTTGCTATATAATATGCTTGGAGAAAATATAAAAACTATAGGTACGTTAAATTCATTCAAGAAAATGGTCAAAATCTCCGTACTAGCTGAGAATGATGATTTGGATCACCCATGTTGTCGCTTATATCATAATTCCTTGTGGAAGCTCTGTTTCGATACAATCCTTATTTACTTACTGCGCATGTACTTATTTACTTCTAAAATAACTTTTGGTTATTTATTATTATGTTACTTATTATTATTATTATCTACTTAATTATCGTATTAATATTTACTTTAATTATTTTCTAGCTAAATTATTTACTTACTTACTTTTTATTATAATATTATCTACTTACCTATCGGTTATTATTTACCTTTTTTATTAAGTTATTTTTATTTTTTCTTATAATCTATTATTCATACTATCCATGTTGTAATTTTTAGTATGGTTACCCTATGCTTGTGTCTGATAAGCCAGCACAGGTACCTTGTACTTTAGTTAACAGAAGAATATTATTGTTGCCAACTTACTTAATAATGCTTCTTTTGTTGACTTTTTTGTTTTTTATTTTATTCATACATTTGTTACTAAAATTTTGTTTTTTTTTGTCTACCGGTCTCGAAACGTCCGTGTCATAAACTTTTCTTTTTTGGTTTAAATTTAATTTAATGTTGTTATTATTTTAAATTTACATATATGTATTTTTTTAAATGATATTATTGTAAAGCTGCACATCTTGATACAGGAATGCCCTAGTGAGATGTGCAGAGTATGCCTTTTATGTAAAAACTGTTTTTTGAATGAAATAAATAAAAAAAAAATAAAAAAATCCAAAAAAAAAAAAAAAAACAATAATTTTTTGTATAGAAGGCACTTCTCAGTGTTATTCTTTATTTTATAGTTTGTATGGAAGGCACTTATAGTGTTATTCGTTATTCTATAGTTTTTATGGAAGACACTTCTAGTGGTCTTATTTATTGTACAGTGTTTATGGAAGGCACTTCTAGTGTTATTCTTTATTCTATAGTTTTTATGGAAGGCACTTCTAGCATTATTCTTTATTCTATAGTTTATATGGAAGGCACTTCTAGTGTTATTATTTATTGTATAGTGTTTATGGAAGGCACTTCTAGTGTTATTCGTTATTCTATAGTTTTTATGGAAGACACTTCTAGTGGTCTTATTTATTGTACAGTGTTTATGGAAGGCACTTCTAGTGTTATTCTTTATTCTATAGTTTTAATGGAAGGTACTTTTAGTATTATTCTTTATTCTATAGTTTTTATGGAAGGCACTTCTAGTATTATTCTTTATTCTAAAGTTTTTATGGAAGGCACTTCTAGTGTTATTCTCTAATTTATAGTTTTTATGGAAGGCACTTTTAGTGTTATTCTTTATTCTGTAGTTTTTAGTTACACAAATGTTAAGAAAGTATTAAGTATTACTTTATGTGAAAGTTCGTCTTGAAAACATAATACTTTTTTTTGGGCTGAGTAGCTTCGTTTAACTTTTTTTTTAAATTGTTGTTTTGTATATTCCGACGACATTCGATTATTGTGTAAAGCCTAAATTCAAGTGCAAGAACGAACATTATTATGTGTAAAGTGTAATGATTGCTTTAGATCTGATACAAAACTATTTCTAAATTAATTTTAGGAGCCTACTCCAAACCTTCCTCTCACACTTTTCTTTTATGTTGCCAATTTACCTACTCTTATAATATTCTTCAATTACGGGTATCAGTCTGGTTCAAAATATAAATTCATAAATCTTTCATAGATAACATGAAGCGTGTGAACTTTTGTTTAAGCTTATTAGAACATCATATTATTTCATGTCCGCAAATAAGAAAACGCAAGTGTGTATTGCTAGCATTCAATAACAATTTATTCGAAGACAAATTCTAATTAAAACTTCGAAACAATTTTTTTTCTCCGTTACAGTGTTGATATTATTATTATACTTATAAACATCCCTACTATATTAGTATACTTATCCCTCCCTTAACACTTATTTTTAATTGGAGTGTTATTAATTACGTTAGCAAGAAACATACATTATATATTTACCCTTATGCAGATCGTTTGAAAAAACATATTTTGTTGAACACCGTTATTGAACGAATGTTATATATACTTCGTAATTTTCTCAACGTCAACCCTCTGTCTGTATGTACTGACATTATATAGTAAATAAAATTATAGTGAATGTTTTCATGCTTTTAAGACAAGCGATTATTTCATGGTTACAAAGAGAAGATCTTATTAAACGTACGCTTAGCTCATCTGGATGACAAAACCGTTCTTTATATATAATTAAAAAAAATAGTTTGCAGTTTTTCATTGCTTGAAAATGCGCTCAAATGCTCTTGGAAAGAAAAGGTAATTAAGTTTAATTAAACCTGTATTTGTAAATTAAAAATAGTTCCAAATTATAATTGTCAAAATCTTGCATCAATTATGATCATTTTATTCAGGAAATGATAGATTTTACTAATATTAAATACAAATAAACCACCATACTGGCGAGGTTAAAGAAAACACCTAAATATTAATTTATCAAGATTTTGAGGTCAAAAAAGCAGAAATATAGCAGACTAAATTTTTAAAAATATTACAAAATTCTTAAGTTTTCTTGTATTAAAAAAAATCAAGTACGTGCGAGTACGTATGTAACGCCAACCCACTCGTTAAAAAATCTTAGTAAATTAATAGACCTTCCAATCTCTTTGATGCGGAAAATGCTTTCAGGATTTTTACAATTTTCATAAGGTTTCGGGAAAAATGACTTGAATAGTAGAACTGCAGAGATTTTTCTGTATTTGAATTACAAAGCTATTTTCAGTTAATTCGTAGAAAAAAAATATACATCCGATCTTTGTTTTTTTTTTATAAAAGAAAGAAAAATATACAGTTTCTACAATTTTTGTGGCAGCATAATTAATTTCTTTGGTTCTGAGCTTAGAAGTCGTTATTTTAAAACCCGGTGTAGCGGGTATGGAACAAATTTTTCAACATTTAGATTTTTCTCAAGCAAAATTAAATAAAAACCGTACAGTAGAAGTTACATTCAATATAGCCCAAAATAGCTATGTATAAGAAATCTATCAAGTGTTTTCTAACCTTTCACATCTGGACTCATAAATGGTAATGTATTGCAATTAAAATTAAGTCACATACGTACATTATTTACAAAACTCCTTAAAATAAGAAGAATTAATTCTACAACATAAAGTTCAAGCAAAAGTTTATAAGAAAAGTACTTTCGTGACAAAATAAAAGACGCTTGTCAAGACAGCAAAAAATTCTGGAAGATCGTCAGCACAATAACCAACAAAAGCACAAATCGAAAAGTACCAAAGAAAATATCATATCAGAGAATTACCAATGACACCGAAAAAACCCAAATGTCGGTACAAACCTTGCTCGTAATATTATCCTTGACAATAAACAAAGTAACCAACCAGATTAAAACTCATTTTTGGAGGAAGGTTTTCACACCTTTGTTTCAGGAACTAACAAAGATGTTGAAAATACTATAATAAGTTTAAGAGCATCAGCAAGCCCTGGATATATTTTCTCTTTGATATAATACATATATTACGTCAAAGAGAAAATAAAATAACCTTATTATTTAGCTACGAAATAATCGTCAACACATAAAAATATCACATAAAATAAAATTTGTTGACACGAAATACTCTTTGTATAGTGATCGACATATTAAGTTGTTCAAAGGAGTTTTGTCAATAAATAATATTATCGATAATTAGCTAAAGTGCGGTGCACGGGCTTTACATAGATTTTTAAAAATCAGACGTAGGCAGAAGCCTTTTTCTTGTTTTGTTGTCAAGTTGAGGCAAAATTTCATCAACCTTGAAATAAAACTGTAGATTTGTAAAATCATATCCACTTTGTCCGCACGGTGTCTGCTTCAGAATCTCTTCTTTATAGCAATTGATCGATGATATTGGAGTAATTGTGAGTCAAGGCCAATGAATTACTCAGATTTAATCTTTCAGATAATAATGACACGTAGGTACTTTATACGTTCGTTTATTCTGCAAGTACAATGCATGCTTATTGAAATGGTTATTACCGTTGAAATCCAAGACAAGAGAGCGACATGGACAACGTACGTCCTTTTTATACTGCCATTCATGCTGTCTCCCTCAGGCATGCATTCTCTACCATATTCGAAAACACACGATCACAACAAAGTTCAGAAAGAAAAAAATGCCTTTTCGAAAGATCACAAGAACAGAATCGAAACATTTAAATTACTTTAGTTTTACTTTGCTGAAGAGCAGATACTTCATAACCTTCCTCTTGATCTTCTCCTTCTCCTAGCTTAGTAAAGCTGGAAATATTTTCCGTTTTCGGAATGCCAAAATTACAGCTCGAGCTTTTGGGTGTCTAGCCATATAATAAAAAAATCTCTCAAATTGTTATATATTTATTCTATTAATAAACCTTTTACGTAAGTGATAGTAATATAATCACATGTCCTATCTATAATCAAGGTCTGTTTAACATTGGGTCTCCTTTTAAAAATCCCTACTTTTCTCTTAAATATCACGTTGTTTCTCCGCAAGAGTAGGCGGAGAGGACTACCAATATCTATCTTGGTACACATTTGCCTCATTAAAATTCATACATACTTTTCTATAATTCTGACTCTTGACGCGTCCCGACCCAATATCTGATTGACTTGATCATGCCATGTCTTTACGGGTGGACCCCAAATTTTTGTACCATTCAAATTTACGTCATATATTTTCCTTCCACTCTCTCTTCCGATAGTCATAAGGTAATATTATAACTTTATTGAAAAAAAAACGTTTTCACCGAACAATATTTTTTTCTCTTTCTTGCAACAGCGCATTGAATCGATGTCTAACAGTCTTCAAGGGTGGAAGTCTAAAAATTATAATGCAAATAATACAAATATATAATATAAGTGGTCACGTGGATTTGCTAAATCAGTTGATGAATTTTTTCCGTGAATTATCATTTTTATTTTGGTTGAAAGCAATTATTTTTTTTTTTTAATTAAGGGAAATTTAAGTATTCATGCAATTTGTGTACCTTATATTACGTTGCGTCACGGACGCTGTGTAAAGGATAATCATTTATCAAATATTGAATTGTAATTAGTTTGGCAACCCGCTAATCAAAAATACGTATTTTTTTAATAATTGGCTCACGTGTAATGTCAGACGAACCACAAGTAGCTTTTCAATGCTGAAATAAATGTTAACCCCATTGCTGCTGCGTGGGGTTATTGAGTTACCCCAAAATTAATGTTTTTTCTCTGGCGAGAATAAATAAATCATTGATGTATGTAATTCCATAGTGTTTTATTTTTGCATAAACCCCTTAGCACTAAATCGACAGGATTAAAGACTTATTTCAAAATATATTAAAATCAGAACAATAGTATACATAAAAGTAATTACTAATAATGGTTTACAAAATTACTTCACCAAAGAGAGTTTCAATTCATTTGTCTCCTGGATAGCAAAATAGTAAGCATTCATGAAACAACTGAGGTTGATATATCTATGGGTACAAATTACAACGCAGGAAGTGTACATTGAAGGGCGGCGGCTATGTGATGTTTTTCATTGCATTTACGCTATATCTGTTGTTTAATTTAAAGTAAAAAAAAATAAATGATAGTGCAGTTTATATCAATCACGCAATATGAGGTGGTAGATTACTTCGATTTATCGACGTTTGAAAATAGTATTCTTTAAAAAAAACCTAAAATCATTCAGTGGCGTACTCAGCTAACTTGGTAGCCAGAATTAAACAAATTGTTCTTTACTGATATATCTATAGATGCATTTGGGAATTTTTCATTTGAGGCAAAAAATGTAAAAAAATATTTAGAATATTATTTCATCCGCTAGGCTAGGACATGCATTACAAAGGTAGTACTTTCACCCGCCATGCTAAGACAGGCATTACAAAATTAGTACTTTCACCCTCTACTCTAGGACATGCATTAGAAAAGTAGTACATTCACCCGCCATGCTAGGACATGCATTACAAAAGTAGTACTTTCACCCGCCATGCTAGGACATGCATTCCAAAAGTAGTACTTTCACCCGGGATTGCAGGACATGCATTACAAAAGTAGTACATTCACCCGCTATGCTAGAACATGAAATACAAAAGTAGTACTTTATTGGTGTGAAGAATAATTAAATGAGTAATAAAATGTTAATCAGGGTATCAAATATAGAAACTAAATTAAGAAAAATATTTCGAAAATATTAGAAAAAGTATGCGTTAATAGGTATAAGTAAATAAAATAGCATCGGTAAGAATAATCCGAGCATTTAATTTAATATTTATTTATATCGGTATAATACGTCGGATACCCCACATAGCGATACTATTCTACAATTTAGGCTTGTGGAAGGTTAATAAATCACCTTACTAACAAACGTGTTTTAAATTTTAAACAACTGATAAATACCAAAGCCGGGTAAATAGTTGTTTATCCGTTGTGTAAAATAAAGATTTAACAGTAAGGGAGTTTACCGTTTTATTTTTGTTTTATTCATCAGCAAGTCTCCGATGGAGTACAATGGGAAGATATTTTATACTGCAAGGTTTTGAACGTCTTTACGATTTTATTATTTATTTATGAAAGTGAATTATGTTCCTCGAGCATTGATATTTACTGCGCAAAACTGAGTCATAAATTTATTTTCTTGCTACGTCGTCATTTCGTCAATTGTTAAGTCCCATAAGTTCTCATAAATTATGTATCGCAATTTAATTATTTCGCAATTTTTGGAAAGTAAAAAGTATTCTGAAAAACTTGCACTGATTCCGTTCATTTTTATCTTCACTGCGCACTATTTATTTTTGGAAGCAAGCAGGGAATTGTAAGTTTTGAGGTATCTGTCAAAAAAATTACTAATCAACTTTTTTTATTTCTACATACCAATTTATTATAAGCACAATTGCTTGCTCCATAATCATTGAGAAAAAATGGTAACCAACTTGCATAAAACTTTGTCTTTTAAACATTAGTTTATCATTAAAAAATAATAATATTTTGCGTCAAAAAATATTTCACCAATAAATGAAGATATTATACGTCTCAAAGCCATCTAGTGAGAAATTTAGCACTAACAAAGCTTTTCGTAGAAAAATAAAGTTGGTTGTTTAAAGGTGTAAAAAATATAATAAGCAGTAAATGTTGATTGAGGTACTAGTACATATTGAATCATTTGGCGGGTTGGAAATAAGCCGACATAGCTCAGTGGTTTCAGAGCACCTGACCGGACATCAGATGGCACGGGTTCAATTCCCGTTGGTGGCATTTATGTTTACTCGGGAGATATTTTCAATTTGTATTGATATTTCAGGCGACTAATTATTCCTTATAATTATTTGAAATACATTTCACCCCAAATGTACGTAATCGTTTAAATACAACTACAGGACTGCATGTCATTTTGGTGAAAAATAAAATGTCACCTTTATCAAGCCCAGTTCACATGATAACGTAGAGTAGTGGACATTTTATACGTATATCTTATCCATGTCATAAAACGGAGAGAGATCGTCACAGTCTAAACGATTGCCCATATTTCACATGATATGAAAATGGTTTTGGTATTAGAATGACCCCGTGCGGGTTCTTTCAAGGTCAGGTGTTCCTTCCAGGTACTCGATATTGAATAATGAATAATGAATAACGAACTTAAGGCCTTGGTCCTTCACATGAGGTCATTATCAAACTCAGATGTTATTTTTAGATTCTTGTCCGTTGTCACGTGATTTTTTTGCGTCAGGTGATACATTTTTGGTCAACTACGAATATAATATTTTACTGGCGGTTCTGTGAACAGTAGACCCCGCGTGCAAGAGAGATTTTTTCTAATTTTCTCTCTTTTTAAATCAAAACCAAAATGTTCTCTAAAATCATAAGAATTGTAAGTAGGTACTTAAATACTTACCTATTTATTTAATTAATAAACACGACAGGGAGATGTTGAACAACGAAATTTATTATTATTAAAGGAAGTTAAAATGAAAGTAAACAAGGATTTTTGACGATAAAACAATGCTTTTATTATTATTTACATAAATTACATATTTAAAAAAAACATTTAAATAATGCGATTAAGTTGTATCATCAGTTGTTAATTCCAATATTTCAGTAATAGTGGCAGATATGCTGTTTGTGTTGGTAATAAATTGACAATTGGTCGAGTCTGGTCGAATGATGTGTCGTTCCATCACGCCACGCAAGAATCGGCCTTCCCCATACAGAGTTTTGGAGGCCGGGAGGAAAGAACCAACGAGTCACGAGGGTGGCCAAATGAGAGCGTCGTCCCGTCTTGCCACGCTTGCTATAAAGAATCAGTTTTAACACTCTAGGCGCGCCAAAAGATGTTTCACATGTATAGAAAATATTTTGTACTGAACCAAAAACGGCCACCATCTTCAACCAGAACCGGAACATAACAAACAAAATTGCGTGGAAAAATAAAATTTATTTAATTTATATACATATATTTGAACAGTGTTCTAGAAAATGAAGTATAGCAATTACCTCGTCCGGTCAGTGGCTGAGTTGGCGTCCCACCCAGGCGTATGTTCAATTCCTTGGCTGTTCAAGTCCTCCATCACAACACAAACAACATTTTCCGTTTACTGTGATGGTAGTAGGAGATTGTGTTATTCGTAACACGGAAATGTTTGTCTTGCGTTTTAAAAAAAACCCTTGTTAAAGACAACCATGCAGATTTGAAATATTTCTTAAAATGGCTTTAGTTTTCTTAAGTGACAAAATCAGATCACTAGGATATTATGCGCCTACACAAAAATGTATTGAATTTAGTTGTCTTTTACTATAAAATTTTTCTAAATTAACAATAAAAAAATTGTACTCGAAATGACTTTGGTCGTTTTTTGTTTTAAATTTATTTAAAAAAAATGCCAAAGAAATGACTTTTCTCGTCGTTTTTATGCAGTTGAAATAACTTTAGTGATACATAGCAGATTGGCATTGTTGGTGGACGCGGTGGACTCTCTCGCTGCAGCAGCTTGTCCAGTTTCTTCAACACCTAGGATTCTTGCTGCAGAGTCTCCATTTTCTACCTTCGTCGAACGTCATAGCGGTGCTGCCAAGGTCTGGTATCTGTGAGAGGATATTGTGTCAGCTCTTTATTAGCAGCAGACACATACCTGGACGGATGACGAACCTCGTGCTGGCACTGTTGGTTGACGTGGTGGACTCAGCTCGCTGCATCAGCTGGTTCAGATTCTTCGCCACCTAGGATTATTGCTGCAGAGTCTTCATTTTCTATCTTCATGTCACTTGTTGCTGTACTTCATTTTACTTAACTTAACTTCACTTTATTTTGTAATATTTATATTTTTTGTAATACCTGCATGAACTGCAAAGCGCCCCTGAGGTGATATCTCACAAAAGCGGTGCTATACAAATAGTCCAATGAATAAATACATTATCTTTGCCTCCCAATATTTATACTACGGAGGTGTCGTTTTTTTTAATAATTAATTTTTTAATAATATCCAAATTATGGGGAAAAATAAGTGGGCAAAATCAATAAGACTTATTTTAAAAGTATTAGATTAACAATTCATCTACCGAAAACCTTTGATGACAAACCATAGGACTAGATATAGAAGGCTATTTTTAAATATTAGAAAAAAATTAATAGCTCTATAATCACGGTTTTATTTATTTTAAAACACGCCGCTCGCCGTAGGTCTATTTTTATTCCACGGTTGGTCTATTTTTCAAGTAGGGTTAAATCTATTTTGGTAAATAAATCTGCCGTCTATAACTTACTGCTTATTGGATATTTATAAAACACGAAGCAACAGGTAGTAAAAATAGAAAACGCTTAATTTAATGAAATTACGCGCAACTTGGCTGGAAAACCACAATTCTTGATGAGCGAATAAGATTTATTAATACTCATTCTACATCATTGTTTTACTAGCACAGACCCGTGAAAAAACACGGGATTAATTACTGAAAGAATATATAAAAAAAAATTTGCTTCAGGATACATGACTTTCAAAAGCAAATATTGTCATTTTTATTTTTAATACATAATAATAATTGTTTGTTGAAAATGAATGGGAAGACGATGGGAGATCAAAAAAACACCCTCGTTAAGTTTAGTTAACTACTTAGTAAATAACGCTATCTTGAAAATAGAAAAAGCTTGAAGAAAAAAGCAATCTGACTTAACTTGTTAAGATTAATGCAAAAAATTTTAACAAAAGAAATACACATTTTTAAATGTAGTATAGAAATGATTTTTTTAATAAAAAAATAGGTTATAATGTAGGTAGGCGGTTGTGTGAATTCTTCACAAAATCGGTTTAATTTTTTTTAAATGACACTTAAATTCAAAGCAAATTTGAGTTCTTTGAACAAGATTTCATGCAGGTCTAAAGCACGGACAGCCAATATTTGGATTTTTGATATTTGTTGGTAATAGTCAAATTTTAAGCATATAAATAAAACATGTCTTGTGTTCAAAATGTTATTGTCACGATTTGGATTTGTTACTAAGGCTACCACAGCAAGCCGTCTTGATACCCAAATTCCAAATGTTCTTAAACTTCATTATTTACTAGCTGTACCCCGCCACGCGTTTCAATGGCTCATTCTGGGTGTGCAAATAGAGAAACAATAGCGCGTGTTGCTTTTACGTCCAACAAATGGCGCTTTCAAAAAAATAGTATGTTTTTACCTGTCACAGGTAACATTCATAAAATGTAGGTATATAAAAAGACACGCATATAAATGTAACCTTGAGTCAAAATTTCAAAGCAATCTGTAAAGAACTTTCGGAGATTTAAGATTTTGAACAAACGAACATTTACATTAATTAATATTATTTATTTTTTTGGTACATATTTTACATTCGATAGTACTATTCAGTATACTCGTGCTGAGGCCTTAATTTTAAAAAACAAAAAATAAGAATAATACCTATATTTAAAGCAAAAACATATAATAGAAGAAAAAAAAACATAAGATTAAGATAAATTTAAACTAAAAATTTAGATTTAAAATTAAAGTAAAATATGATTTAAATAAAAAGAAATAAAGTTAAAATCGGTATATTTATATTACATGTTGTGTGTTTGTTATTTATGGTTCAATGATAACTCAACAGTGACAATTCAACACACTTTCAAAAAGTGATATAAAGTCATTAGAAACGATAAAAAAAAAATTTAACCTAACCTAACCTAACCTAACCTACTTAACCCAGTTAATGAAGTTTTTGTTTCATCACTTTCCATGACTTTATATTACTTTTTAAAGATGTGATGAATTATCATTGTGATGATTTATCCGGTCACCGGTATTTATATACATAAAAGATACTTTTTAAATCCACCATATTATTATTAGTCGTCGGTAAAACGGGTTCCTTAAATTTTAGAATCTTATTGTTAGTAGTGTATTTTTAAGTAAATGTAACATAAAAATTTAAAGAATAAAAATATTTTTAAATAAAATTAGTAAAGACAAGAAAAAAACTTAAAACCAACGAACGTATGCCCAACTAAAAATGATTTTCAAATGAATTTTGATGTTAATCATAAGGAAATTTTTTAACTAACTTTATAGGTACTTTTTGGCACTTAACTCAGAACAGCTTACACCTTGTGAGGTAGGTAAAGTAAAGCACATAAATAAAATATACAAATTAATTGTTGTATCCACTAACATTGTTTCTTTTGTACGAAAATTTAAAAATGATATTTCAGAAACATCGATTGGAGGCACCGAACTGAACAGAAAAACAAGTGTCAGCCCAGATTTGATTTAGCAAAAGTATTAGTAACTAAAGGCGGTGATAAATTTAATGCGTCAATGTTAGCATTTACCGTAGTATCATACCTCAGTGCCAAATACACATAAAAACCCTACTTCAATGCCAAATCGACTTTTAATAAGATGATTCTAATGGATGATTCTGACCCAACCCGGAAGTGTTTCTTCATTCGAAATGGCTATGTTTATAACCGAATTCGCATCAGGAATATTCCTTTAGATTTACACACATTACAATATGATACAAGTTATAATTAAAATATTTTTAATGATTATACATTATTGTACCTTATCAGGTCGAAATTAATGGTTCCTAACTAGGCAAATTGCCCGTTCCAAGGAACCAAAATATGTGAAAGTTAGTCTGTGATTTGTCTATATCTATAATATATCTCATTAATGTTTTATTTTGTGATGTTTAATCGTTACAATTTTATGATAGAATCGAACTTGAGCTGTTGTGTATGTTTCAATTGTGTATGAGCAATAATTAGAATAGTGGAAGATATATATAGTGTGTGATTAGTCTATACTATGTCTATTTATTATGTGACGTTTTTTAACATTTTTTCAGATTCTCCTCTACCCAGTCCAATCAACCATTTAGTTATTATTGGGCCTATGTAGGATATTAGGTAGAGAGCGAGTACATTATTTTGAGTATGTGTTATCTTGTCTAAATTATCCATCAGGGAGAGTAAGAATACATATTGACTATTATTGAATAACGGATAAAAACATATTATAAAACAAACAGTTTATATGTAAATGTAATATGTAAGTTAATGTTCTTTTTGTCGATGTACGGGCTCCCATAGGATATGGTATCTACAGAGTATATGCATGTCAATACTGAGAAGTTTATTTTTCAGCAGAAAAAAAAACAGTTTTATGCCGTGAGGTTATTAGAATATGTTTAAATGACATAGGGGCTAAGAAAATACATATTTTTACGAAACATGATGTTTGAAAAGTTTTCAGGTGTTAACCTACAAATATGACGTCTAATCATTGAAGATAATATTAGCGACTTTGGAACAGAAATATAGACAAAGATTCAGTCGCATTTAGAAATTGAACCGAGGACCTTAGACTTGCAGGGGCATTGCTCCCCTGTGCAACCGAATATTTTTTTGTTGAAAATTTTCGTTTTACTAGTCGCTAATATTGTCTTCAATGTTTAGATACGTATTGAGGTTTTACTCATTAAGTTATTCCAAAAATATAATTTCACGTGTAGAAATGTAAGAATAGCAAATAAATACTTTTGTCAAATCAAAGAATCCTCATTTTGAAACATTATTAAGGTAATGAATTTTATCCTAAAAAAGGCTACGTTTAACGAAATCCTAGCTATATCTTACCTCCCCGTTCTTTTGGTGGTCGGTTTATTATTGAAGTAAGATGAACATTTAGTATTGATAAACACCATTAATCATTTTCAAAATGCATGCAAAATTTCAAAATGGTGATGCATTTTACGGTCAATTAAATTTAAAAGATGACCCAAATAAGTGTAAATGGTTGTATGAGTCGTAAATTAACATAATTAGGAAAATTTGTGAGGTGATTTATTACATGGAATTCTTTAATGATTTCCTAATATTTCTTATTATTCGAAAGCGCGATCTTAGTAAATTATATAGTATTTATAAATAATTAAATATTTAAAAATAACATTATCTTTTTAACTTATTTTGACGCCCATACTAATGATGTAATATATCATTGAAGAAGAATATAATACAAATAAATCTCAAAGAAACAGTACAAGACGCAGAAATATAAAAAAGATAACGGTCACAATTAGGAATCGAACCCAGGATCTTCCTGTCTTACCGGGAATGGCGTCTTAACCAACCTGACCACTGGGACCCAATTATCAAACGTCATATTTCAAATTCTTGTGGCAAAATCTTTTCAATAATTGCGTCCGTGTCAGGATGAAATTACACATCCGTAAATTTTAAGCGGCAACATTATGCTGCCAGAATTACACACGGATTGAATTACATAAAAAGAGAGATACACGTACTTAAACGACACCTACTGGAATTACACAGAACAACAAAAATATTTTTTTCAATTGGCTTAAATTTAAGAGTTTATAGTTTTGTGTTTTAAATAAATTATATATTGAAAAAAAAAACAAAAGTGAGGTAATGTTAAAATAAGTTAGATATTTTTGAAGTGCGTAATTAGGTGTAATTTTCTCCAAATTAAATTTGATCAATGTGTAATTAGGTCGGAATATCATTCTGGCAGTATGTATTATCTTTCGTACGCGAAATTAACTTCTGTGTAATTTCGTCACGTAATCAATTTTCACCATAGATTGCGCAATACGTTTCTTACAAGAATTGGATTGCTACTGAAAGTCGTTTGTAGATAGTCGTTAGTAAAAATAATGAGCTTAAATAAACCTTGTGAATTTATTATGCATAGTATTATTTTTTAAAGTGTAATCATCTATCGTTGTTTTCAAGTTAAATATCTTCGAATATGCGCACGGCAATGAAATTAAAATGTAAGTGGGAGATTAATCTTTGCAAATTTTACTTTTAAAGTGTAATGCTGACGTTGATAATTGCTTGGTTGAGCATATGTTGACTTCACAAGCGTAGAAAAATTCAATATTTTAAAATTAATCTGTTATTTTGGTTTTTTGAAATGGTGCGGGGATGGATTATTAAATTTATGATGGAAGAAATGGATAAAAAAGTACTTGAAGGATGTTGGGAGAAAACAATGAAAGTCATTTTTGAAGTGAAACTTCTTTACGCGCGTCATGCAATTTCGAGGACCGGAGTAAAACCGACTCATGACCGTCACGAAAAACCGTGATCATTTCGCTATAGGAGCCTAGCTAATATTATATACCTAGTTTAGGTCACTCTCCAAACTCAGCTTCGCGGTCTAGAGGCAAAGCGTCCGATTGTCGTCGTGAAGAACCGAGGTTCGATCCCCGCTTTAACTATTTTTTTTTTCTTTTTGTGATTTTTTTAATACGAATAAAAGTGATAAAATGCTCTCGTGTTGCGACTTTTAGATATTTTGACTATATGATATTTTGGTCGAATACGTAATAACCGCGGTCTAGAGGCAGAGCGTTCGACACTCGTTATGCAGGACCCGGGTTCGAATCCCATATTTTTATAACTTTTAATTTTTTTTATCACTTTCTACTTATAAATAGGTATGTCAATAGACAGAAAAAAAGAGAGAATGAAATGAAAAGAGAGAGAGAGAAGAATACAAAAAGTTTCACTCCGTCGTGCGTAGGCTTGCCACACACTGTATTTTATTTATTTATTTTTGAGTTAACCGTGCAATCTGTGTTTCATTTTACATTTCCAGACTGAGAACCATGAGATTAAATGTTAATAAATTACAAGTAACATAAAAAAAAACAATATATGTGCAATGCATTATGATAGAGAACATTGTTTGTCTATTCTTAGTAATGCTTTAGTTTTTTTTCTACACATATTTGTCGGTTATTATCATGGCTTTCGTACCATCTTTGACTTTGAACAATGATCATGACTTGTCTATTGTTTTATGTTAATTAATATAAAAATGAATTTTAAAAAATATATATGAAGATGGGGCGAGTAAAGTAAGTAATGAAGAAATTGAGACTACAGTCTCAATATTTTTTAAATTCCTGTGATATATACATATAGATACAATTAGAGGCGCTGATTCGGACTAATATCTTATGAAATAGCGATAAGCGGTGCGTGTACATCGGATTAAATAGTTAAGTTAGAGCGTTGAGAGAGTTGGAGGTCAGTTGGAGGTATAAAAGGGGAATATATTTTTCGCTTCATGTCTCACCTAATGAATATATAGTGCACTAATAAAGGGAGTGACATTAAAAAGCTACATAATATATAGAACTATTTATGTTAAATGCTGTTATTAATAATCCTGATAAGACATAAAAAAACTCGTACAAATTTGATTAAAATAAAATAAAACCTATTTTACACGATATTTATATTTGCGTTGGATTTCATTAAATAAAAAAAATCATAATTTGTTAATTTAAAATACATTTTTATTTATAATATTGTTACAACAATACATGACATGAAGCCGAAAGACGTCCGAATGGTGAGCTGTGGCATCATGAAATTTGCACAAATTTTTGTATCTTAAATTTCTTGGTAAACCGTTTTATGGATATATTTTTAATGTGAACACAGCACATGAGTCCCAACTGCCCAAAGCCAGTGGGGATAAGGGATCTCAAATTTGTTGTTTTGTGCAGTTTTCGAACGAATTAGGTTAAGGAGGTAACGCGATCCAGATCTGTTCACCAAACAATTAAAGCAATGTTTTGAGTCTGACTTGTGGTCTTTCACTGGGCCAATAATGAGAGCATCTATCACTTGTGATGTTATTTCAGGTATGCGCTACGGAGCTTTGAAATATCTTTTTAACTGTAAAAAACCAGACGGGCTGTCAATACCTAGTTAGTTATATTTTTTTAACTTTTAATTTTTCAATTATTCATTCGCAAAAATATTCTACAACGTTGGGCGTAAAAACCATATAACTAAAGGCCAAATTATAAACTTTTTTTATATAATGTTCTCCCGAGATAATTATAGTTATACTATTTGTTTAGTTTGATGGACATTGGATAATGGCTCTTCCAACTCTGGTAACTAATGGATAAATAAATAGAGCAACAGTTCCACAAAATAATTTTTTTCGCTTGAATTTAATGTATTTATACTTGCAATAAATTGGTGGATTTTTGCCAACTTTGCGAATTAAACGATATCAAACGTGCCAATTTTTTTTCTTATACTTATTTCTGACAGAGGTATGCGACTGTGTTACAAGAAGTTCCATGATTTTAGTATTTTAGTATCGGGAGATCGTTCGATAATTATTCATCTTATATTATAGTTGAAATATAAATAACAACGTTAAGAGCGACATAAGACTATAAAAACGGGGGTTTGCTCGACGCTCACATTTTAATTATTTTTGATGAACGTATTACAAAATTCTATAATATTTCTAGAGGGATCCCTACGGATTTAAGTTATTTATTTATTTTTCGGAATAACTTTATTGAGTAAAACCTCATTGTAATATTAAAATATTGAAGACAATATTAGTGATTTCTAAACGAAAATCTGAAACAGAAAAATCAGATAAGGAAACGTTCACATCTGGGACTCGAACCCAGGAATGATGTTGATAATGAGTCCTCACATCTGGGACTCGAACCCAGGAATGATGTTGATAATGAGTCCTAGATGTGACCGTTTCCTTTTCTGATTTTTCTGTTTCAGATTTTCGTTTAGAAATCACTAATATTGTCTTCAATATTTAAGTTATTTATATTTATGATTAATAAAAACAGGGCCTTAACATTAAGATATTTTATATAAAACCAGCGGTAAGCACCATATTTTATTTTTATAGACGATGAATTAAAAACTTCCCGAGAGATTCCTCTGGAAACATTTGAGATTTAAATAATACGTTCATCAGAAGTAATGAAAATAAATCGATTTTCTAGTCCTGCTTGGCCGAAGTCGACCGTAGGTCCGTCCATTAGGCAGAGAATATTACAGAATATTGTTTTTACTCGACTTTATCACTTATGTCGTTAAGATTCCCACTTTATTTTAGAAATGTGATAGGTCAAGTACAAGCGCAAGTCTGTCCAAATGGCAAGTTTATAATTTTGATTTACTAAACATTGATGTATTATACTAGATTAGCCCTGTCTAGTTAAATTCATTTTAAAAATAACGCCACGTAGCGTACGTCACAAATATGGAGATGAACTTAACAACCCAACTCTGTTTAAACGCCTTGTACAAGTGTTCAAACTCGTAAGCGAAACCACGGAGAATTTGTTGTCAGAGGTGTTGTAATATGGACATAATTCAAATTTAAATATTTGGAACTCGGTTATTTTTGTGATTGAAAAAAATGAACTTGCCCAGCATAGCTGAGAAGCAAAATAGACCAACAAAAGGTAAAACGCAATGCACAGTGCCCATTTCGCATTGCTACATAACGCGTGGGCCTTTTCATAAATGTGCTTGTGAACCAAACCAAAATTGTGTTGGGGTTATTTTTAAATGAATATGCCGTGTCTAGTCTAATTTAGTCTATGGTTCTAAAGTATCAAATTATTGCGTTGTATTTTTTTCACTTTTCACTGGTGCTGAAAAATATAAAATTTCCACAATTTTTTAACATTATCATAACTTCTTCGGATGGTAGACGCCCTGGTGAAATATTCAATTCAATTCAATTCAATTTGTTTATTCCTTTAAAAACATTACAAAATTACATTTTATTTCGTTTTTAAGTATATTTGTAAAATTGTATTACATAATAGTTAGCGGTGTATAAACTATACCAGCATCAATAGAGCTTGCCTTTTAAAGGCAGCTTCACCGATGCTAAATATGTCGATATCCGAATTAATTCTGTTCAACAGCAAGACTGCTCTCCCCACTGGCATGACCATTGGCAAGTTAGTCCTATCACCATTCGGAATCGAAAAATGACTTTGGTCATGTTTGGTGACCAGTCTTACAACACCTTCCCTTTCCCACTCCTATCAGCTGAACAGCGAAAGCCATACGCCATAGACCCATTCGCTTAAGAGCGATTTTCTAATCTATTTAAATGAAAATGTAAATTTTCTTTCGTTTAAATTCTTTAATCTCAGAAAGTTCTTCACCAATTGCTTTGAAATTTTGACACAACGTTCCATTTAAATTCGCATGTATTTTATAACTACATATTAAAGATGTCACCTGAGATCTCTTAAGGTATTTTCTTTAGTATTTGCCTATGACTGGTAAAAACATACTTTTATTGAATAGTAGCTTCATCTGTAGGGCAACGACGCTATTTTGAAAAAACAGCGCCATCTATTAAGAATGATGAAATTTTATAACTTATAACAATATGAATAACATTATTCATGAAGAAAATTATTCGAACAATTTTTAATATTTTGTGTTCAAATTTAATAACATATTAATGTTACACAGATGACTGGGAAATTGTTTATGGTCGATGAAGAAAATAAAATGTGTTATTTTATAGATATATTACGCTACATGGTTTGTTCACTACGTTGATTACTAAGAAAATATTTAATATATACTGATTGTGAATTCAGATAAAATGTCACAAAACTTGAAAAACCGTAGTCACCGCAGGAACTATGAATGCAAAAAGTTATTGCATTCAACACGAACAGTAATAATATTATGATCATCATGTAAAATCTACAAAGTAAGATACCTATATTTAAAAAAGACATTTGTGAATTTATTGTGATTGTAATGTCTGTCGCTAGCATTAAAGTATATAGATAGAGTCGACATTCCTTGTAAAATCAGTGTAAAATGTTGTTCTCGTGCGAGAAGCAGGAAGGGGTGTATGGCGACTGCCAATGAAATCCGCCCGCCACGCCACCCCCTGGAACGTTTGGGTTATCATTCATTTTTCTATCTTTTTCATTACGACTTGTACACTCAGCGTTTAAGTTAGCGATTGTAACCGACTGAAGCCCGTGGTATCGCACAGCGGACAATGAACCAATGTTAGTGGCCTAAACATCGAATATCAATGTTAGCTCTGTCTATACATGGTGTATCGGCACGTACCCGACAAACTTTAACCAGCTATTTCCTTAGCATATTTGGAGTAAAAATCTTATGTGCACTTTGCTGTCCGGTAACGTTTTTTTTTAGTAAAAAAACTATTATTCATATTTTCACCACACGTCACCACTGTTTTATCCTTTGTCAAAGTTTGAAAACCCATCTGGCAATATTTTATTCGAATTCCATTGAATAATGTACGTGTGCGCGCTTTTACAATCACAACGAAATGGCACGGCACCATTCGTCTCATTTTTAACTATTATTATTTAGTGTGTGCGAAAGAGCGAAGACGCTTTTCGACATACTTGCTTATAACAGCTGTTGAACACGAAAAGCAATGCCAATGACAGTGATGTGGTGTGGAAATTTTTAATTTTTTTGTTTTTGATTGAGAAAAAAATGCTACCGGACAGCCAAGTGCCCATAACATTTTTTACTCCAAATGTGCTAAAGAATAGCTGGTTAAAGTTTGTCGGGTTAGTACCGATACACCCTGTATACATCAATGGTCGCTTGTTTTCGAGCTCACGAGTATTACTGAGCAAGAACACCTACCAGAGTACAAGTACCGACCAGACGAATTTTAGTACTGATATAGGGCGGCCGTATTGTGGCTTGTAGTTATTCACTCTTGTATTGAGAAAAAAATAAATATCACTGTAAATACGGAGTTACGCGTCTTCCCTATTATAAGAGATTACCTGTCACACATCCGAAGACAAGTACAACGCTTTGTATGTTGGATAAACTGATTTTTATTTTTTTTACCAAAAACCGTAAAAAAAAAATAAAAAAAATAATATTTAGGAAACACCAATGCCTTTTAAGAACTTAAAATATTCATAATCTGTAGATGGCAATAATTTAATTAATTTACAAAAAAAAAACTTTTTGCTAGTTATGGTTTTAAATATTTAGATGAATTATTTGTTTGCGACTGCACGTATGTAATACGTATATGAACAAATAGTTTTGGTCCGTATAAAAATTCAATTCTTTCATGAAAGGCAAACAAATACAATATTGGATAGAATTACCTACACAATATTGTATTTGAATGACTTTCTGAAATTGAGGACGGACTACTAAACTATTCTTTCATATTGCGTATTAACGGGTGCAAACAAATAATTCATATTTAAATGCAAAACCATTTTAAAAAATGCTAATGGAGTCCAAAGAAAAAAAAACAATCAAATAAAATTAATAAAAAAGGGAATACATACTGGAATTTTTTTTTAAAGTATTAAAAATTCATTGTTCTTTATGACCTGTTCACTACATTGATTATTAAAAGGAATTAAAATACATATTGATTATAGTTCTAGTTAAAATACTGCATAACTTAAAGAATATCGCAACAGTAATGGTTTTTACTACCAGAAATTTAAATTATAATTAAGAATACCTGTACCTAAGAAAATTCAATGTAAATAGTTGTATGCAGATCCGGGGAGAGATGATAATGGTATTGTAAATTATTTACCTGCCACGGGCAGCGCTGTTCAGATATATGTACTTTAGCGCATTACTATGAGTACAGAAAATGAATACATAGATATATTCGGAACAAATTGCACCAATGTATTCAATTTCAGAGTCTTGTAGGTATAATATCGATTTCGAAAAGGTAAAAGAGCTTAAGCGACAATTCAGTAAAAAATGAGTTCAATATACAGTTTCGACTAGACAATAGTTCTAATGAAAACTGTACGATATACACATTGTGACAAAATTGTCGCTTACGCCTTTTTGCGCTTTCGGTTTCGATAATCTAGTCTAGTAGGATATAATATCGATGCTGAAAAGGTAAAAGAGCTTAAGCGACAATTCAGTAAAAAAATAGTTTAATATACAGTTGCGACCAGACAATAATTCTAATCAAAGCTGTACGATTAACACAGTTTGACAAAAATTGTCGCTTACGCCCTTTTGCCTTTACGGCATCGATAATCTAGTCTAGTAGGATATAATATCGACGCCAAAAAGGTGAAAGAGCTTAAGCGACAATTCAGCAAAAAAATAGTTTAATATACAGTTTCGAACAAACAATAATTCTAATCATAACTGTACGATTAACACAGTTTGACAAAAACGTCGCTTACGCCCTTTTGCCTTCCCGGCATCGATAAAACATGAGGTGTTACAAATACATAAATTCGTGAACACCGTCAACGATAAAGCGTTCGATTCCAAATTACTATCGGATTTCACTTCTTTTCTTTTATTTTTTGTTAGGAAAGAATTTAATAAATCTGTTTTATTCTTCTATTTTTTTCCGTCTGCGCAGCGTAATTATATCAGTGATAGCGCGTATATTCAAAGCAACTTTTCAGAAGTTTGTTTGTTATGCCATCAATTTCGTGGAACGCAAAACTTTTCCGTTTACCTGACAACAATTTCCGTAACGTTCGTCAAAGGTAATGTCATAAATTTAAGCCGAAATGACCGCGAAAAGCAGCGAAAGAAAACATTCTAAACGAATTTGAAATTAAAATTTCAATGTCGTCTTTCATAAATTGTTATTTAAGAAGTTTTTTTTCACATTAACCCCACACAGAAGGTTGGTATGAAAACAGTTTCCAAAATATCATCTTTGGGGATGATGTATGGATGGTCTTTTTGATGAAATGGAATTACAACAGGGTTTTCCAATAAGAGGTGTTATTTTGATATTCAATCGTAAAGATCAATGGTTTCGTTGCTTGTGTGGCACATAGCATTGTCTTGTTGAAAGTAAACGTTGTCCAGATCAATACCATCCAATTTCGGCCATAAAAAATCATTAATCATCTCTCGATAGCGCAATCCATTCACCGTAACTGTTGCTCCAGCCTCATTTTTGAAAAGGTAAGGTCCAATGACTCCGCCGGACCATAAACCGCACCAAACAGTCACACGTTGAGGATAGAGAGGCTTTTCAACAATACTTCTTGGGTTTTCCGAGCCCCAGATGCGACAATTTTGCTTGTTGACGAAGCCACCGAGGTGGAAATGGGTCTCATCACTCAAGATGATTTGCATTTGATTCACTCAAGTGAATTTTAATAATTTCAATGCGTTGTTAAAGCGTATATCATTCCATTTTTATAAATGGCGTAGTTTCAACTAGTCAAATGTCAAAAAATGACAGCTTCAAAAGTAACATATACCGAAATAGCGGGCTATTCAAAATAACATCTCTTATTGAAAAACCCTGTATAATATGGGTTTTGGAAAGACCCATGGTTTCTTTATATTATTATTATTTTTATGAGAAACCGCACAAGAGTAACAACAGCTCCCGAACTCCCAACCGTCTGAAGCCAGTGAGACTATGGCATCCTCAATTGAGGTTATGTTGTGAGGCTGAAGGTAGTGAGGAAGGTATGGAAATTGGATAAAGGAAAGAAAGAAAAAAAAAAATTAAATCAAATAAAATTTACTTGCACAAGTTGGGATTTGAACCTGCGACCTCCAGCTTGCTAGTCTTGTAGAGGACGGAAAATTGTTCCACGCTTCGTAAAATGATAACCAATTTATTGATCCACGAACATCTGAATTTAAAAAAATGTTTTTGATGCAGGTAATGTTATAATACAAAAGACCGCAGTATTGTCAAAACATCCACCAAATAGCATTGTCAAACCACACGACATGACTGGCAACAATATTATATTTGAGCAAACCACAATTTTGAGGTAAACTCGACTAAAAAATTGTTTGTGGAAATCTGAAAACTCGATAACATTCTTCAATAGTTGCGCAATATTATTTCGTCAATAGTTGCAAACTATTATTTCTTCAATAGTTGGAAAATATTATGTCCTAAATAGTTGGAAAATAATATTTCTTCAATAGTTGGAAAATATTATTTCTTCAATAGTTGCAAAATATTATTTCTTCAATAGTTGCAAACTATTATTTCTTCAATAGTTGCAAAATATTATTTCTTCAATAGTTGCAAAATATTACTTCTTCAATAGTTAAAATTAATTTGTGGTGTCATTTTAATTATATGAAAATTAAATTCTTTTTATACACCACTTATCAATAATAATCTACATGTTTCAAAGACAATGGCTTCTTCTTCAGGATAATGAAAATAAACAAATTTAAAAAATAACTATAGACAAATATGTAAATATAGAAGAAATTAAAAATATGAGAGTTTATTAAATAGTTATTATTACAATAAAAAAATACATAAAATAAATTAAATTATCATAAAATAGTTAATTGCTACATTTATTTTTATAGCGAAATTTTATATAAACTACACTATTATTTAAGAAATAAAAACTTTTAAAATTCTACAGAAAACAATCAAAGAGTAACTTTAAGAATTAGCTGACGTGTACCCGGATTTGAACGGGGATTCATGAACGGTTTGGGATAAAGTTTTGAGGTTGTGATGATCTCATAAGATTTAGCTAGCGTTCGGTAAGAGCACGAAAATATTTTTTTACGACTTGATTATAAAACATAAACTTTTATATAGACTTTTACATAGACTTTTATTAAAATAATAGGCATGCATTTTATTTAGAAATCTTCCTGAAAAAAATTTCTAAATGATATTGAAAACCCTATCAAAATCCCTTGCGTAATTTAGAAGAACTAACAGACAGACCCGGATGGCAATTTTGTTTTATACTATTTAGAGATAATAATTATTAATTTATTACTAACATGGGAAAAGTAGAAAGATAGCTTGTTAATTTATAGCATTGGGTATGCTAAAACATTTTCTTTTATCAAGGTGAATTATCATTAAGCCAGTGTAAAAATATAATAAATCAAATTCGGTTTTCAATAGCAGTACACCTAAACCCTTGTTTATGTTGTTTTATGACTGCCGCTCTCTACATTAATAATACATTAGGTAGGTATTGTTAAATATTTTTATCATTTAACATAGAATAAAGAAGAACACAATAAATAGGATGTGGGCGCTATTAAAAAGTCTCGTAACTCAGGCATTAAATTTCAAATAGAAAACTGTATTTCATCCTTTGACGAATTGTTCCATGATCATGACGTTATACAATATAAGACAAGTGTGAGAGAGACAAAGCGAAGATACCAAGAAGCATAATCAAAACCGATTTAAATAAAGAATTAATGACGCCAGTTTTTTACAAGGCCTGTAGATTTCTATGCTCCAGACAGAAGAATTTGAATTTATTCTAGAAATAAATTCAAATGTTTGTTTTTTCACTCTTGAGTTTTTTGAAAATATTAATTTTTTCCTTATTTTGAACGGCGAGAGTGTAAAGATCAAAATTATGCTTTGAGGGGTGGAAAAGGGGGTTGGGAAGAGATCTCGTGTAAACAGTGATCTTCCTTGTTTTGAAGGCCAAGTGTGCAAAATTTCATCAATATCAGAAATAAACCGTAGATTTGTATAATAAACAAAGTTACGCCGCTCGCTTGCCAGCACTCCAAAGACATTCAGATAGATTATGTAAAAGGTATTAAATAATTACAAAAAACATAAATTTTACAAATTAAATTGATTTTTTTTGGATTCGTAGAGAAAGATACGAGTAAATCAGTCTGCCAAAATGTTTGCTAGTTAAGAAATATTTTCAATATTTGGAAATTAATGATCAATTTCACACAAAGTAAGATAACATTGACTTTATTGCATGCACAGATAAGCCCACAACACACTTCCATCAGTTTATGTCTTTAGTGTTGTTCGCATTCCATACAGCAAGGAATGTCAATATAATTTATATTTTAAATAACATAAAACCAATAAGGTTTATAGAAGATTCTAGAAGGAAAAAAATATATTCGGGTTCTCGCGCGCAGTTTGTTGAATTTCCGTTCCAAGTTTGAATTTGAAAAGCGAATCTGTTGGTCGCGTGGAGTTTAGCCTTTTGCTTCAGTTTTCGTGCGTCCGCCGAAGCGATTGGCCGTGTCGCGTAACCCGCTCCGCGAATAGCTCACGAAGTATTATTTGTGCGGAAGAAATATCCAAGTTCACATTATACCAAAATAAATAAATTGTTGAAATCTAAAATCAGTGCAAAGTGACAGTGTACAGATTATGTGATTCTGTTTTTCACAAAGTTAGAAGAGTTACAGTTTTTACAGAGTGTTTTAATATTGTGAGTTTTTGTGTGTGATTTGTAATAGATATATTTATTCTGCTGTTTCTGCGACCCTGATCTGGCATTGAATAATATTTAAATAATATTCTAACATCAGAAAGTGATCAACTTCTTCTATTGACGACTCGAGGTATTTTTATCTCCAAACAAGAAAGTTTCACAAAGGTATTTATCAAGTTTGACAAACTAGTTTTCATATTTTTATTTATGTTATTTGATATATGCATTTCGCAATATTATTATATTTGCCCAATAGGCGACACCAGTTATAAACATCGAAAAATTACCAAACAATCAAAATTGCCTTTAAAAAGCAAGTTTTTGTAAGTGATTTCAACAAAAACTACACCATATTTTATAATTCTTGAAAAGTTTAGGTTACTGGACATACTTAGTAAGAACACTTGGATTCAACTTAATAATTGTAAACGACGACTATTTTTTACGTTGTATTTTAATAAATATTTCGTTTATCTTTAAATTGTTTGTTCACTTGGCGGCCATTATTTTTGTAGTGACAGTTTAGTTTTGGTAAATGTGCATATAATAGGGACTCGGTCAATACGCACTTTTAATAGAAAAACCACTATGTATCAGTTAGATAACATTAGGAAGTAAGTATTTCTGGTTCAGAAAATTTAAAATAATTAATTTTAGTAGCTATTTCTTTAAAAAATGCATTTTCTTCACGCCATTTTGATCTAATAATTTAAATTGTTTTTTGTGTTGCTAGTTCTTATATATTTTTGGTTTGATTAAATCCAAATTGACAAATTCAGAACCTTTTTTAGTGTCATAGACTAATATTTAATTTAAAAATAAGAGAAGAAAAAACTAACCTATATAATTTGATATCAATAACAATGGCCGCCAAGTAATAATCAGTTTTTAATTTTAAGGAAATAACTATTAAAATGCATTATTTTACATTTCCGAAAACTGAAATACTTCTCAATATTATCTAACCACCATAAAGTTATTGAAAAATAAAATGTGTTTATTAAGCGTGTCCCCATTTTTTGTGTATTTACCGTAAAATTATCCGTATTTTGAATGAAAATTTTCCATCTCAAGTTGTAATTAAGTTGAGTCAAAATGTATATGCACGTTCAGCTAATAATTTGTCAATATTTCTTGTCTTTCCACCGATAATTTCAGGCTAAAAAGATGTATACAAGTATTTCTAAATGATTTTTAACAATACCTACATAACATTATTTAATATATCCGATGATGAATTCTTTGCTAAAATTATTATTGTTTATTTAGCAAAAAAATGGCAGAATGTACCAGGAATTTGAGCAAACGAAAAATAAAATCTCGTATATTTAAGAATAAGTTTTTTAAATTTTTTAATAAGAAACGGAGTGATAAGGAAATATTCAAATTTATTGAACTTATATCGAATAATTATGATGAATTTTATTTTTAAATTTATGATTGTTTACGCAATAGTGTTGTACGATCATTTAAATTACAAATGATTAAGCGATACGCCATTTTTCACATTAGTTGAAATGAAAAAATGTCAAAAAATGACAACAGACTGCTGAGCTTTATTATACGCTGATAAAATACGGATACCAACACGATTCACATGAATGGCTGTCGATATGCTGTTAGGTTAGTTTAAAGTTATTGGTTTATGTCATGTTTGGTTTTGTATCAGTTTCGGTGCTTGATTTTTTTTATTCACTTATTTTTAGCTGTCAGATCAATTATTCATTTACAGTACAAAATTTCATACACACGATAGGTAGGTATTCATAAACATGTGAACCTCTATTTACTAAAATAAAGTCACTGTCCGCGTCTGTCTGTTTGTGCTCTTAGATCTTCTAAACTACTCAACGGATTTGATAGGGTTTTCACTATCATTTAGAGAAAGGCTTATGTACAATAATACATTATTTATGGAAAGTAGAGAAAAATCGATCAACGCCGGGTACACGTCAGCTAGTGATATTTAAAAAAATAAATAAATATAATTACTGTTTTAAAATATTTATTCGATATCACCATTCTTCCTGTCGTGCTATGTTGTGCTAAAACACCTATTCTGCCGTGTGGTATCTTTAACAAGTGGTAGCAATGGCTATTGCTTGAGTTTTCAGGCACGATGAAAAAAAAGTTGAAAATTATCGAATTGTATATTTCAATCGAACAATCGAGCAAATTTTTGTCGATTGAAATTTATATATTTTAAAATGATCAATTGATTTCCTCAGAAGTAAGGAAAAATGATCTTACCTCGGCCACACAGAAACGTCCCTAACACATTTCTATGATTGATCTCGTCAGTGTGGTTAATATTAATGCCCAATGTCGAAAAGAATATTCGCTGAACTATCAAACTACTTAAAAAGGTAAAATATATTATTTTTATTCATATATTTTTGGTAAAATAAATAGTTTACCTAACTGACAATCAATAAATTGTAGATTAAGGAATATATTTATGAATCAAAAACTTGATCTGTTTTCAACGGCTTAACGTTAATTTTCAACAAGCAATGACTCACTATTATAAATGAATACAAATTAACAAGTGATCTATGTAGCGATCATGTTAAATAGAATATTTAGGTAGGTGCTTAACTGTTGTGATATGAAATAATTCAAGTATCTAGGTACCAAGGACGGTTTGTTTCACAGAATTTGAACAGTTCAGTTTCAGTTTCAAGTTCTGTGAAAGTCACATTTATTTTCTGTTATTATCATAGTACTGTGAAACAACCGACCCATGATTAAATATAATCAGAACTTGAATAAAACTTTCACGGAACATGAATTTTTTCTTTGGAATTTGATGAATTGTTCCAATTCTGTGAAAAAAACCAAGTTTGAGTGAACTTCCCACCACATTAATTATATCACTGTCAAAAACGCTGAAATACTGGATTTGTACCATTTTGATTTTTTTTTTGTATTTTGAACCGTTCTGTAGTTATTTCATCTTTGGTCGGTTGTTTGACAGTACTTGGATTATAACATAACTTTGATGGGACTTTCACAGAACTTGAATATTACTCTGAAATTTTATGAATTAATTTTCTTATTTTATGTAACAACCTTTTCTTAGTTTTTGATCAAATTGTGAACAGCTGACAAGCTTAACAATATTAACGCTATGCTTGAAAGCTGACAACAATTTGTTAACTGCCAAAACGGGCCAAGATTTGGCGTCAAAACTTAAAAATGATGCCAATCGTCAATGATAGATAAAATCTCCTCAATTTGAATTGAAATTTCTTTCAAAATATGCTCAGTAATCTAATGAATGCTTTGAGACAGGCGATGCTAATGTCAGATCATTCGGTCAATGTGAACAAGACATGTGAGCCAGTTACTAACTACTCTACGCTATCTTAGCTTCTCAGCGCAATGTCAATACCAAGCCTCTTCGCAGCTTTAAGTCCTTGAACCAATAATACGTTGACAGAAATGCGACTGAAATAAATGTTATCCGCACATGTTGTGTTGTTATCACACCGTCGCGCTATACCGACTCGCTCATATTTATAGCACATCTACAAATTCTTGATATTAACATACAATGTACAGAGTTGAGCCAAATTATTAGAACAAGTCACGGAAAAACAGCAAAATTGAAAAGATATACAAGTGTTTTTGCCTCTTTCTGTAAAACATTCATATGTTTTGGGTTTAAAAGTGACAAACTTATGACAGTTTTCAATTAAGTTTGCAATTTTCAACGTCAAACTTGTTTTTAAATATCTATATTCTGTAAATGTACATGTTTTTCACGGTGCTCAAAACCTTTGACCAGCAAACTTGGCCCGTGTTGTGGCGGTTAGTGTAAATCGAAATATAATTGGTTTATTTTTGTAAAATATAGAGTTATCTAAATATATATAAAGTTACATATATTTATATATAATGGAAGAGGAAACGAAACGTTTTAACATTATTTAACAAGTATCACAAAACCGTAATTTTTGCCATACAGATGTACCCATTTAAACATTAGTTTTATATGCAAATTCATGGTAATTTTTGTGAAAGATTTTTTTCGAAGGAATATAAATTTGTTTTAAGTAAAAATTTTACAATGCACCCATTTACTTATTATTTAACCCCTTTAGCTCTCTTGGGGAAACAGTCACCATAAAATAAAAATTTCACAGTTTTTTTTATTTACTAACCAATATACATATAATACATAATTAACCAATATATATAATATATAATATTAGTGGTAACAATACCTCCCTAATTGAGAAATTCTCGTGTTTAGGGAGGGAGCACTATCAAATTGACAGTACTATACATACTTATCAGTTGTTACAATTTGGATGCATGAAGGACTACTTTTTTTATACATAATGAAAATAAAAGTTGCATTTTTTTTTGTACATAATGAATTTTTTTTTATACATAATGAAAAATATAAGATGGCATTTGTTTTGTACATAATGGAAATATAGGTTGGCACATCGTAACACATACTTAAAAATTATTTAATTGTAAAATGTTTTTTGAGTTTTAGTTTAAAAATTTCATAATTCCTCTCGGATTGTATTTCTATAGGGAGTTCGTTAAAGCATTTTATTGCTGAGTATGTGTAATGATGTTGAGGTGTTGTAGTATTAAGTTTAGGGATTATTATTTGTCCTAAGGTTCTCTACAGTTGATATATTTCATTGATTTTGGGGCTTGACTAGTTATTTTTTTCCACAATTTTCAGTTTCCCAATATTGTCACAGCCATGAAAACACCATACGTTTTATCCATTCTAAGAGTTTTTATTGTGTATTATTATTTGTATTGTTTTTAAATTATGTAGTACTATGTGACTGGTAATATCTTATCTCGTGTTTTAAATATTCACGACTTACAAATAATCTCTAAAGTTTTTTAATCAAACGTATGCAAAATATGAACAATAGTATCTCATAACTTATAACCACTATTTGGAATTGTTCATATTTGGTATATTTATCATTTGCCAACTATAAACCCTGCACCCATTGGTGGAAAGGGTGTAAATGGAGCTCAAATCAAAGTTTTTCTACAAATCTATCAAATGCTTTTACAAAAGCTCTCTGATTTTCATAAAATTGATGTAGGTATTTTTGGAAATAAGTGCAATTTTATTACCAGGCCGAAGTTTTACGTAATTCTTGGCTAAATAATTGTATTTTTTCACAGGATGTTGGGAATGGGAGATAAAATCTAATTTTCTTCCCACTGTTCTAGAAAAGCACTTACGTCTTGTTTACGAGAAAATTTCATTAAATAAGAGAAAATTATTTTCCTCTCCTATGTGCTTACTCTAGATTCAGATATACCATATAGTATAATGTAGGTACTTAGATAGATAATTAAATATCGAAAAACTTTTAAATGTTTCAACATCAACGCATTTTTTCTCAGATTTTCTTGTATTTATGGTGTTTCATTTTCAAACGTCATGCAACGTATTACTTTGGGACAAATAATGGAAAAATTAAGAAAAATAAAAGACGTTTTAATATATTTATATCGCATTAAACTACAATTAAGCAGTTTGTCTACGGGATGTACATGTTCAATTCCAATGTAAATATATGTTTATAAATACATTATATTATTAATAATAAATATTTGTACATAATATTATAAAATTTAATATTCATGCTTATGAACTACCTATTGAGTTAAATTGATGACTATTTTAAAAATAGTATTGTAAATTGTACCTACAAAATTTATCATAAAAAATTGAAAAGGTACTAAAGATATCGTGAAATTCACAAATAATGTGAAAATTAACGATGGTACCGAATAAAAAAAATAGAACTTATTCTTTCATTTTTCGATTAAAAAGGACGGCCTAAAAAAACACTTTATTAAAAATACAAAAAGACTTTATTACAAAATTTACAACATTAAGGCTTTACACAAAATCATAAATTACAATCTAAATTACTTCTCGCAAAAAGGGAACACACAGAGGAACCAACAAATTTTCGTTTTCGTGTAACAGATTAGATGATTTCTTTAAATTTTCTTAACCCTACGTTTTCTAAACATCATCAAGTAAGATATACTGACAGCACTGTCTATTCTAGTTTAGAATTTGCTATCGTCCGCTTCGTGACACTACTGACTGCTGTTATTCAATGTATTTTTGCTGATACGTCGCGCATTTGACATGTCGTAACGCAGCGGGTACCCAAAACCTAACGACCGCGACCCGCGACTGGCGGAACTCGTTTTTGAGACAGCACATTATTTGCGCCACGAACCGGACAATTATTTTGAGATGACATTCGTATTTCACACATTCCTAAAACACAACTAAAAAAACGAATCTATTTTCGTTCAAATATCTACGCTGCTTCTTAGATTACTGGTATCTTCTCCCATCGAAGATTGGCTTTCATTAAAAATCTAAATTTCATTAAAATTCTAAAAATCAGCTTTAGTAAAATTATCAACGTTTTTCTCTTGACTACAAAAAAGTTGTAATTTTATATAACCCATTTTATCAGTTGGTTCGTTAGTCATGACACTGTTTTTAATACGTACAAACAAGTAGTAGTAGAAAAGACAATTAAAAGTGAGTTATTATAGTTAGGTACTTAATCGCTTGTCTGAATTTGTTCAAATTCAATTCAACATAAAAACATTTCCTATTTTGAAAATTACACTTAAATTCGAAGCAAATCTGAGTTCTAGAGTTCATCTAACCGAAGTTACAGATACAATCGAAATTGGTATTTTTATTATAATTCGTAAAAGCATTTCCTTTTAACAATTACAATTTAAACACAACTTTCTTTTAAACCACTTTTTTGTTTTTGTACGTTTTTTTTCTCAAGCGGCGGGGAGGGGGGATGAAATGCCATATTACTTTTTAAATGTTCTTATTGTTGTTGTATTTTATTCCAATTATCGACGTAACCCCATATACGTTTTTGATTCACTTCATTATGCCGTGAGTAAGATGTCCCCGTTCCCTTTGTATAATTCTGAGTCAGACGTTACGCACTGCGTCGCTCTTGTTTCTGTTATTAATCTTATTCAATACTCGAGCATTTATCTATTCTATTTAGATGAGACGTGAAGCGAAAAAAATTGGTTCCAAGTTTTTACCTCCAACTCTCCCAACGTTCTAACTAAAACTACCGAATTTTGCCTTAGAGCACCGCTTATCGCTTTCTAATAGTGGAACAAGTTTCGACGGCATGTTAGTTAGCAGTAGCACCTCTAATTGTAGTTCTATGTTCGCTATACCTATTTTGTAACACATAAACAAAAAACTTATAAAACCGAAAAAGATTTCCACAAAATTTCACACGCATCACTTTATATTGGAGTCAGTAAAATTATTTCATAGCTTCAAATAAACTGTGACATAATTTTGGCGGCGGTAACCTTACAAATTTACGTAACATTAAAAATAACAATATTATTCTATATAAATAAAAATATAAATGTTAATTTGTTCAAAATCTTAAATCTCTTTAGGACGGGTTGTTTCGGAGAATTTGAACAATTCATCAAATTTCAACGTTCATTTTCAAGTTCTGTGAAAGATTTTTTCAAGTTCTGTTTTTATTTCAGTTTTGTCAAGCAACTAGCCTACAATGATATAATAACAAAACTTGAATAAGTTTTTCACAGAACCCGAAAATAAACGTTGAAATTTGATGAATTGTTCAAATTCTCCGAAACGATTGCTTTGAAATTTTGACACAACATTGCATTGGAATATGAGTGTGTTTTTAGATATATTGGTGTCACCTGTGACAGGTGACATCTGTTGTATGTAAACAGCTATTTTTAATAAAAAAATAATATAAATCTTTATAATTGTTTTCCGATGTTCCGAAAAATATTCATTACTACGGAAGCAATTTAATATATTTTGGTTTTGCGAATGAAATTTTTCTTGTTTTTCATATGTCCGTATTACCATTATATTATTTAAACATTGTTGAAACAATACAATTATGCAGAGTTTTTAGTTCAGTCACGTTAGCTGGCTAAACAGCTGTTAACACAATCAATCTTTTTTAAATATGAAAATCAGCATTCATAGCCAGCATGAAATCATTTTTAATTAAGTAAATCATGGGAGCACATGTTTTGATACGGAAAATTTATACAGAAATTAAAATCAACCTGAAACGAGGCGCATAGTTTCATATGCGTTCGGTGAATTTATTAAAATGATGATATCTTACCTACATCCGTGAAATATTATTTTTGTAGATAAATCAATTTTTTTATTAAAAAATACGACTTCTTAACAAATTTTCCCAAAGAATGTTCATAGGACTTTTACTAAAATGTGAAATGAATACAAATTCAAAATTCGTTATAAATTTTATTTCTGAATCGAAACTGAATGAAATTATTGTTTCGACAATACCTATCCGAAAAGTAGTAGACCCATAGAGCCGCAGAAAATCTAATTGGAGTATGCAAATGATCACATATGATCACATAATATATGTGGTCAGAGAAGATACAACCTATTGTAATCGAAGTATGCATATTTGACAGCTCTCTCATTATGCTTTTATTTCCTTACAATAACAAGCGTTTATAGAAAAGTTTGCGTTGACTCAAGGTCACTCAATGGATGGCCCAACACATACATCAATAAATTATAAGTTTGCGTTATATCAAGGTCACTCAATGGATGAACCTACACACACATCAATAAATTATAAGTTTGCGTTGACTCAAGGTCATTCAATGGATGGACCTACACAAAAATCAATAAATTATAAGTTTGCGTTGACTCGAGGTCATTCAATGGATGGACCTACACAAAAATCAATAAATTATAAGTTTGCGTTATATCAAGATCACTCAATGGATGGACCTACACACACATCAATAAATTATAAGTTTTCGTTGACTCGAGGTCACTCAATGGATGGACCTACACACATATCAATAAATTTTATACTGAAATTTTTTTTTACAGCAACCCTTTTAAAATTATTTTACAATCAATATATTAAGAACGAAATGTCTTTGTACAGCTGAAATAAAAAAAATATCATTAGCAAATTATGAGCGTAACCCAACCGACTCTAAATCAACAAGTATATTATTTATAGGTTTGTTTTACACAAATATTTTATCAACTATAATAATCCAGTTTATATTTAAACATATTTTTTGCAATTGCATCGAATACACAAATAACACGCGCTACAAGTGAACAGGAAATAAATGGCACGATACACCTACATAATTTCGTCTAATAGTTGCTATTTGAGTCATTTGAGTCATTTTTGTTACCATAATATTATTTAACTTGTTTGTTTTTTCACCGCACCTCTTTCTCACAATGCTAAATCCTTATCAAAAAGTGTTATCGACTCAGTTCATTCCCGATAACATTATTTGTTTGTGATCCTGACATTTGCGTTTGACAGCTGTTTACAATTAATTAGTCAATGTTGAACCTAAATGTAGTCTTTACCGTCGGGTAAGGTTGAAAAAGGTGAAAAATATGTGGAAGATTTCAAGTTTATTATTCTGATTATGATTATCATACTAAGAATATGTAGTAAAGGGTTCTCCAATAAGTGGTGTTACTTTGAATAGCCCACTATTTCAGTAGATGTTACTTTTGGAGCTGTTATTTTTTGACACTTGAAAAGTGAAAAGTACGTCATTGATAAAAATGGAACGATACACGCTTCAACAAGGCATTGAAATTATTAAAATTCACTTGAGTGAATCAAATGCAAAGCATCTTGGGTGATGAGGCCCATTTCCACCGCGGTGGCTTCGTCAATAAGAAAAATTGTCGCATCTGGGGCTCGGAAAACCCAAGAATTATTGTTGAAAAGCCTCTTTATCTTCAACGTGTGACTGTATGGTGCGGTTTATGGTCCTTCGGAGTCATTAGACCTTACTTTTTCAAAAATGAGGCTGGAGCAACAGCTACGGTGAATGGATTGCACTATTGAGAGATGATTAATGATTTTTTATGGCTGGAATTGGATGGTATTGATCTGGATAACGTTTACTTTCAACAAGACGGCGCTACATGCCACACAAGCAACGAAACTATTGATCTTTTACGATTGAATTTCAAAATAACACCTCTTATTGGAAAACCTGTATTAACATTTTCATTAGTAATAGCATTACCCCCGACGCGTTGCTATGGATCAGATGATGCTGTTTTAAAAAAGGTTGTTTTTACCTGTCTCGGGTGACTATGTAATATACGTATATATAAACACACGTGTGTTCGAATTTAACGTTGTTTTAAAATTGTAAGCATATCATATTATAAGCAATTGTGCAGAACTTTCGAAAAATTTAGGATTTTGCAAAAACGAACATTTATATATATGTAGTATTAATAGGTAAGTTTTTAGATTCTCACGGCCAAAAGCATTTTTGTTGTTTGTTTTTGGGGTGTTATGCCGTGTTGCGCTAGCTCCTTCTTTAGCCGACGTTTCGGACAGCGTTGCAGTGTCCATCATCAGGGCAGATCCGGTAGATCCGAAGATGTGTCGGCTAAAGAAGGAGTTAGCGCAACACGGCATAACACCCCAAAAACAAACAACAAAAAAAAGTAGTATTAATATTTTTATTAGTAACAGCTTTGCTTTCTGTGCAGTTAGAGAAACGATAGCACATGTTGATTTTACGTCCAACAGATGATACTGTTTTTAAAATAGCTTCTTTTTACCCGTTTCAGGTGACATCTATGTAATATACGTATATATAAACAAACGTGTATTCAAAGTTTACGTTGCGTTAAAATTGTAAGCGTTTCATATTATAAGCAATCAGTGAAGAACTTTTTGGAAATTTATGAATTTATTTATTTAGATAAAACGATCTTAAGCCGTACACTCTGCACCGGTTCCAACTGGCTACAACGTCATTTTGACGTAGAGACCGTCAATGTCTGGTAAGACAGCTGTCACTCGATGTGACGTCAGGGCAGCTGAATTCAAATTTCAAAAACAAACATATCGTTTTGGAGGCAAATCGAAAATAGCATATCTTAAGTCGCATTAGAAAATCTATTCGTCAACATAAAAATGTACTTCGGTATCGTAATTTTTTTCACTTCGTTCTATTTTCTCTTTTATATTGTGTTAAGATTATTTTTCTACTTATTTATATAAGTCACCACCAGTTCAACCCAGGATACCTGCTGTATCAGGAAATAACAATTCATAAAATAAAACAAATAAAAAAAATTTCCCAAGAAAAATATCACTGTCAATCAATAAAATCAGATAAATAAGTGTAGTTGTAATAACACAATAAATGAGTTAATAATCATTTTTTTATACAATATTGTTATTATGGGTATTAAATATATTTATTTTTATGACAAAAATGCATGTAATAATTTAAAATATAATATGAATCGTTTTGCGAACAACAGACCTTCAACCAGTATTCAATTATTTATCTAACCGACAACAACAGTTTCATGTAATGCCACCATATGGCCATAAAAAATTATATGTTTTATTTTTATCCGATATTTGTTATTTTCTTAGCAATGTTCGATCGCAAACGCAAATCTACTTGCCAAACATCAATACACTGTTCCATTGGTATCGTAAAGAAAACAGATGTTTATTGCTAGAAGTACACAAAAATACACAATTATGTAATCAAGGCTACTGATTTACGAACATGAGAATTATTCACGAGAATGTTGGCATTATTTTTTGCAATCACTGATTCTTTTTTAATATTTTAATTTTTTTCGTAAGATTATTGTTGTAGTTCGTATATTTTTACGTCTTACGTTTGAGGAAATAATAATTTTGTAAAATTTTCGTAAAATATTTTTCGAATTTCTTAAAAATAATCACAATAATGATAAATATAGACAGTTATTTATTTATTTATTTATTTATACATTTTAGGAAAAGTTGACAGCAAATCTTTAATTATAAAATGATACAATAATAATATAGTTAATTATGCCAATTATGAACTTTCCACTGATGAATAGTTAATGGTAAGGTATACAATGTCATAGAGATGTTCTCTTAAATTAATTTCTTCTTTAGTTAGAAAATATTAAAATAGAGGAGGGTGAGGGGTGAGGAGGAGGAAATATAGGATAAGGATTAAGGACGGGAATATACAGGAATTGAACTTCTAGTTTGAGTTTTGTTGATTATTGAGTTTTTGTTTTATGTCGCGTAAAGTAGAGTTAAAAATGTCAATATGGTAATAATTTAAGTTAAATTAATGTGTGGATCTGTAGATAAATGAGTTTTGTTTGGAATTGGTCTTACAATGAGGGAGATTAAAAGTAAGCGACTGTCTGCTGTTGCGATTGGGAACATGGAATAATAGGCGTTGAAGAAGATCAGGACTATCGATTAAATTGTGTGTAATTTTAAATAACATTACCGAATCTGCTATATTTCTTCGGAAAGTTAACTTCTGTATATTGAAGAACTTTGCAGAGTCTTCATTACTAATATGAGATCGAAAAGAGCGGAAATTAAGGTATTTTAGAAATCTATTTTGAACACTTTCAATTCTATTTTTATGTATTGCATAGCCTGGGTTCCACACTTGTGATGCGTATTCAAGGATACTACGAACGTATGAGAAATACAGTGTTTTGAAGGTAGTAATATCTTTGAATTGTTTACAGGAACGGATTATGAAACCCAGACAAACAAACCGGGATAATGAAAGTATTCCGGTGCAGAGTTATTGTTTTAAGTATTACTCGGACGTTTCCGACTATTTCTACCATTCAAACCACTCCTGGCACTAATAAGAACAAACTTTGAAAATTTTAACGATATCGTTCGACTACTTTTCGAATGTGCGAGCACAGGCATACGCAGTATGAATTTTTATATATTACTAGCTGACGTGATCCGACTTTTCTCTACTTTATATTTATACAATATGCATCTCTTATATTTATAAACTTTTTGGAAAAAATCTCTATATGATGGTGAAAACCCTATCATAATCCGTTGCATAGTTTATTTATTTATTATTATTACACGCCCTAATGGGCTTTTACACACTACAAAGTTTAATAGTTGAGTATCACAGTTATTATAGATTCTACAAAATTAAAACAATAAAGGAAACATAAAGCAACGAAAAAAGAAAAAATATTAAATGTTAGTAAAAATGATAAGAAGTCTCACATAAATAGATATTCAAAATAAAAATAAAAATAAATATATTGCGGAAATTATAGATGTCTATTTGTATCTCGATCTATAAAAGAATTGAAATAAACAATATTTATATTGATTATTTTTAAGATGAAATATATCTCCCAGATCAGAGTATTTATTTCCGAGACTGTGAAGTCTTGGAATTGGAGAATTTTGATAAGACAGTGTCCTGGTGTTGTAAAAATAAAAGGGTAGTAAATTTCGGCAAGATCTTTTGGGTATGTGGATGCTGATTAATTGGAGTAACTCAGGACAGTCAATTTTGTAATGAAGTATTTTATGTAGTACTATTAAATCTGTGTTTATTCTTCTTTCAGAAAGTTTTAATAGGGACAATTTATCTAGTAAGTAGTTATAATCAATGTTTTCTACAGGAATATGCAATTTATAGTTTATATACTTCAAGAACTTATGTTGAATCTTTTCAATATTATCGGAATGAATATTGTAAAAGGGAGACCATAATGTAGAGTTATACTCAAGTTGGCATCTAACAAGGGTTTTGTACTACATGATAAATGTATAAGCAGACAGACGCGGATATTGACTTTATTTTACACTTTTTCGAGATAAACATGAATCACAATTTTTTCATAAGCAACCATAAATTTGAATGCATGACAAATAATGTTATCTAGTGTTGAGAGCCCGAAATAACTGTCCACTGTCTGTTCATCAGAATTCAATTATAAAACTTAATCTAAAAATACGTTTGATTATTGCAGTAATCCTGTGGGGATAAACAAAATTTCTGTGTATTTACTGAGATGAACGTAAATTTATAATATATTGACTTTTAAATTAACAATTTTACAGCATGGTGGCAGTTTATTATTTCCATGAGGGCCTTCTAACGAGAATATTACGTGAGTAAATTTAGCTGTGAATATTTGCAGAAAATTTCACGTAGAATAGTAGTATTTTCAACAATTTATTTTCATTACAGGATTTTTCTATACAGTTTTAATGATAACATTGTAATTAGACATAGACATTTTCTATACAGTTTTAATGATAACATTGTAATTAGACATTTGACGGCCGGCATAGTCCAGTGGTAACGCATTGGACTGCCATTCCGAAGGTCGCGGGTTCGAACCCGGCGTGCGCAAATAAATTTTATTTGATTAATTTGTGTTATTTCACAATTAATTAATTAAAATAGTATATAGTATATTTGCGGCACGTTCCAGAGTGGAAGATACTACCAGTATCGCCCTGGTGTAAGACCACCATTCAGAATTGAAACGTTGCTCCAAATGGCTTTAGCCGTGTTTAGTGACTAGATCTGAATAGCCAGGTACTTCCCCACCTTCCTCTTTCCCTTCCCCACTTACCTTCAGCCTCACAACATCCCCCAATTGGGGATGCCATAGTCTCACTGGCTCCAGACGGGAGCAGTTGGGACTCTTGTGAGGTATTCACTATAAAAAAAAAAAAATCAAAAATGGCGTCTATAAGGTCACAAATGCAGATTATTGGAGAAGAAAATAAATGGTAAAAAGGTGTGATGGCAATCGGTGATTTGAAAACATTGCTAAAAACTGAATGTTTAAATCTTTTTTATCTACTTTATTTCTTCTTGGTAATAATTATTAATAATTAGTCACGGTTCAAATATTGTTACAATATACTGTCAAATTAATTTCGTAACTCATCTAATACACATTTTTGCGTATTTTTTAAAATATTTTTTATTTGTACTCGTATGTAGTATTACTTCATGTTTGTGATTACTCTAATTTTGCTTCACTTAAATATAAATTGTTAACCTCGATATAGTATTACCCCTAGTGAGGTTGATTTTTATGAGAAAAAAAACATTATTTATATATGGCGAGATGCAATAAATAACTAATAAGCAATCCATAAAATTAAATTATAACTAAAATGATAAAAATGAACTAAAATCTGTAATACTTTATTTGTTCATTGAAAAGAAAAATTAAATATCTAAATTTTTTTTGTATGTTTTAATAAAAAGTTCTAAAAATGGACGAAATTGTCTGAAACCGTTCGGATAAGTGAGAAATAGATATGGAATAAAACTTTATAAAATGTTTTTTTTTTATTGATTATCCGTAGATTTATTATTTTTAAGCTGAATATTCCAATTCAATATATCATTGATATCATTCTGATTAAACAACTAAAATTGATTACGTTGTCTTATAGGTATGTGGTCTGTGACTTTGTTTTTTATAAAATTATTAATGATGGTATTTACAGCCCTAAAATTCTCGCCTTAATAAACTTACATGTAAGTAAGAGACGAAATGCTACCTTTCCTGCTACAATTTTTTTCCCTTGACTTATATAAAGACTTGTCGAAACATTGTTCGACTGTAACAAATGCCTAAATGTGTACTGGTACTACCAGTATATAATTAACACATCTATAATACAGGGTTTTCCAATAAGAGGTGTTATTTTGAATAGCCCGCTGTTTCGGTAGATGTTACTTTTGAAGCTGTCTTTTTTGACATTTGACAAGTAGAAACTGCGTCATTAATAAACGATACACGCTTCAAAAACGCATTGAAATTATTAAAATTCACTTGAGTGAATCAAATGCAAATCATCTTGAGTGATGAGTCCCATTTCCACCGCGGTGGCTTCGTCAATAAGCAAAATTGTCGCATCTGGGGCTTGGAAAACCCAAGAGTTATTGTTGAAAAGCCTCTCTATCCTCTACGTGTGAATGTTTGGTGCGGTTTATGGTCCGGCGGAGTCATTGGACCTTACTTTTTCGAAAATGAGGCTGGAGCAACAGTTACGGTGAATGGATTGCGCTATTGAGAGATGATTAATGATTTTTTGTGGCCGGAATTGAATGGTATTGATCTAGACAATGTTTACTTTCATCAAGACAGCGCTACGTGCCACACAAGCAACGAAACCATTGATCTTTTACGATTGAATATCAAAATAACACCTCTTATTGGAAAACCCTGTATGTCTAAGCGATTAAATTTTCAGGGCAAAAACATAATTTTGCACAACTTCGCAGTGCATCACCTCAAGTATTTTCTACATGTGGCGTGGGTATGCTAGTATGTGTGACCGACTCAAAACATTTTTTCCCAATCGACAATATCAGTACTTGCTCCATGTGGCACAATTCTATAAATAACTTTTTTCATACCTGCCTTGGAGACATTTCTAGAATATTAAACAAAAAATTGAACACAACACACATCGAAGTGCGCATATTAGTTGCTAATTAAGAAAAATCTGTCTCCGAAATGCTAATCGAAGTCAGCTAAGAGTTACTGTTAGTTCAAAAACGGTTTAAAGAGAATATAACAGTTTTATCAGGTATAAAATTGATAATCTTATGCACTTTTATGCTATGTACATTGGTGAACTTTTTCTGTTTTATCCATAACAATAATCATCATCACCAAACTTATTAATTTCGGTTATAAATTCTTGCGAAATGTACATAATGTAATGTAAAATTATTTACCTTCATTGAACTCAATTTTCTTAGCAATAAAGAAGGTACAAAATTTTATTTTATTCTACATTAGAAATTTGTATTTATTTTGTTAAAATATTTGACGGATCTAATCTGAATCAGTAATTATTTAAAACTTACCAATAGTGTTCATTTGAAAGTTAAATAATTATCTCGAATAATTTTTTAATCCTGAAGCATTTTTTATAAATAATTTTCAACTAATCACAATTCACAAATGCTACCGTTAATTTTTCACTGTTCTACTATATTAATAATAATAACAATAAAAAAAATATAACTTAAAAATTTGCAGAAAAATCGAATATTTTGAATCTATCACGGCAGTCTGTAATTAATAATTAATTAGTGTTACATCCTTTCCTCTAAATTTGAGAATATTCTTGAATATTTTTATCATAATTCTGAGACAACTATAACATTTTGTATTATAAATAATATATGACAGGTCGATTGGTCAGAGTTGATGAGGTCAGTCTGTAAAAATGTGAAAATAAAATAAGCTTTCCACCGTCGCGGTGCTACGTCCCATGGTGAGATTCCACCTCCACCACAGATAGTCTTTACTGGCTAGAATTCCTCACCATTCACCTAGTTTTCAGTCCATCCCATCCTCCTCCAATCTTTTTTCAAGCAGTCTATCCACCTTCACATACAAAAATGCGCTCCGCTGGCTGCCGTCCTTTGCCATTCGCCTAGTCTTCAGTTCTTCCCGTCCCGCTTTAATCTTCTTCTACGCAGTCTATCCACCTTCACATCCACATAAAAATGCTCTCCACTGGTTGTGGTCACTCGTCTTTCACCTAGTCTTCAGTCCTTCCCGTCCTGCTCCAATCTTCTACGCAGTCTGTCCACCTTCACATTCACATAAAAATGCTCTCCACTTGCTGTGGTCATTCGCCTTTCACCTAGTCTTCAGTCCTTCCCGTCCTGCTCCAATCTTCTTACACGCAGTTTATCCTCCTTCATATCCACATAAAAATGCTCTCCACTGGCTGCCTTCACTCGCCATTTGCCTAGTATTTAGTCCTTCCCTTCTGCTCCAATCTCCTTCCACGCAGTCTTTTCCACCTTTTCCTTGCCTTAAGGTTGCTTCTACTGAAACACCCACACAGAAACTACTATCAATCCGTTATTTCCGTATTTGTAACATAATTATAATAACATATTCAGTTTGTGTTATAAATATCATTACGTTGCACGATTTTGATAACGTTACTAATAATAATAATAATAACATTAACATAAACAGCGAACTGCCCAACTGCCGATAAGTACGTCGAGACGCGATAATAACACATGTTGATACGCGTTCAGAATAACGTGACCTTCTTTTCATTCGCTATTTATGTTATTTTTACGCTCAACGTGGGTTAAGTACAACTGCAGGGATTGAAAAAAGATCAAACATTTTGTTCAATAGCAACAGTTGGCAAATGTTCTGGGGCTAAATTTATACGGTTATCTTCAGAACTTTAGCAGATTTATTATGCTTTACCTCTAATTTTTTTGAAAAGTTTGTCAGCTCTGTCTGTTTTGATTTTAGATTTATTTCAAATATAATAATTCTATTTGAACTGTCAACAATAATTTTATATTAAAATAAGTATATAGCATACCAATATTTATTTATTTATTTATTTATTTACGCCCTAATGGGCTTTTACAAAAGTAGTTAACGAGTAATACAGTTGTGTTACATAATTTACAGTAAATTATGATTTTTGATTAAATTAAGGTAAATTCAAATTAATAGTGTGGATTGCGGAAAGCTAAATATGTATTAAGGAACATATAAATATAAAAACAAAAGTGTATTCACTACGGAGTTGTGAATTCATATATCTCAGTAAAATGATTAAAAAGATTTCGTTTTATAACTAATACGGAATCTTTAAGCATGTCTACAATATTCCCAAATTTATTGCCAAAATGATGTAGTCTATTTATAGGTGTATGAGCTTCATAGTTGGTTTTAAAATTGTTACAGAAAAATGTAGCACTTTGCCTCGTATTTCTAGTCGGTACGTAAAATTTTATTTTGGCAATTCAATATGTATTTTTATAAAAATATAATTAGTTATAAAACTCAGTAAGTCGGTGGGATTAAGCCAGTGTCAGACCACGCTATAAGTGCGTTATATTTACGTGGCTAAGCGTATTTTAGCATATCGCTCGCTTCCCATTTGTAGTATATGGCGGGCGATACGCTGAAATAGGCCAAGCCATGATGCGTATAGCGTAATGTGACGCCTACCTTATGGTATCATGAATTATTTGTTGGTCTTTGTAAGGTAGAAACGGTTAAGGGAAGGGAAGGTAGATGGGAAGAGTGTATGTAGGTTAGTACCTACCTGGCTTTTTGAGCCTAGTTATTATTATTAAAGCGATGCACTGCAAATAATGCACGTGTTTTTAGTTAGAAAATTACACTTCTTGGCCTTTGAAATTATTGATAATTTTTCTCAAAAGCCTAGGGAAAAGATAAAGTATCAGGCTGAAAAATTGCTTTAAAGTGAAAACTCTTCTACTTACGAACCCCTTTTCGGATATGGTTTTATTGCATAGTTCAGAAAATTAGGTTCTTTGAAAAATGGTTAAAAAAATGTTGTAGCTGAAATTCACAAAATAAAATAAAATTAACTTTCAAAAATCAAAACTGGTGGCTGGTGTTAAGCGGGAATTTTAACCTTATCACCATCTATATAAGAGGTGTTATTGTTAGTGGCCCGATTCCATATGTTGCACAAGGTCGCTTTAATACTTATTAGAGTTCATGCGATTTATAGCAACGTGTCTGTTCTGAATGGTTGTCTCTTTTCAATACAATTATAAAAACATTTTCTTATATGGAAAAAAATACAACACAATACACTATCTTTATGTTAATTTCAATTATATACACTGTATTTATAAATAAAAAATACACAAAATGCATTCAAAATTGGCTAAAAATTCCTTCCCATTACAAATATGCCCAGTGAACGAGGTGACATGCTTTAATGATCTTTTCAAACAATTCTTTTCTATTTATGTTATTATTTAAACAAAAAAGTAAAATTTCATAGATAATTTATTTCGAAGCCGTCAGAGAAGCTGCATTCGTCAAATAAAGTTGTTTCTAAACATATATTTAGTGCAAGCTTTCCGACCTTATCCTTCATACATTTTCTTTTAAATCGTTTAAAAAATCGTGGATTTTTGTATGGAGTATATCGGTGTCCAAGCACGCTTGATTGATGTCATAAATTTGTTATTGTAATATCTATCATTCTAATGTGTTAAATGTTGTACAATAAGTGTGTACAACACATTCCTGTTTTTTTTGTAAAAAAATAAGTATTTGCCATTAAAAAAATTAACACCATATAAACTAATCAAGTTTGCTGGCACATACATACATCATAAATGAAACTTTGTTTTAGAAAAAAAACCCATGATATTCTATCTGGGTTTGGAATCAAAGATGTCTTTTTACACTTTGGTACAGTCATCGTCAAGTTTTAAAGAAGTTTAAACAAAAAGAGTTTCGCTTTCGCAACCCCTGGTCTATTGTTTTTGACTAGAGTTGTGACGTCACGCTTCGAACAGATTATATTTCGTTAGGTCATAAATTCGCACAGCGACGTCTTCATTCCTTAAGCGATCGTTATTTTGACTCCGTTTTGGTCATTTTGCTTCTACCTATTTATTACTGAATTGCAATGGCGTATGTATTCCATTTTTCTGGAAACCGCACGTTCGGCAAAATAAATGTTCGTTCGCTTGTGATACTTAGCTACTGTACTGCTCACTGTATACGTCAATTTATTTAAATTACTACATAGTCTATTTTTAAACATAAATTTGGTAATGTGAAGACACGAAAGAAACCCAAAATAACACGTGTAGAGAAAATATAAAACTGTCGTGTGGCGTCGCTTTGATTTTTTTTACAAATCTAGTTTTCTTCCGAGTTTATGAAACTTTGTCCCCTTGCCGAAGGTCACATGATATTTCGTAAGACAATCCCAACCCCCTTTTCCACCTATTTGAGCAGATTTTTTATACTTAACGAAATTTTGCACATTTGACATTCAAAATGAGGAAAATAACTGACCACATTATTTTAAACTAATCAAGGCCGTGGACCTCGCTTAGTTTATAATAAACCACGTTTTAAACTGTGAATATGTAATATTTATTGAGAAAAAATACAAATCATTTTAAATCAATTATATTATAAAATAAGTGTTTAATGTGCATACAGCTAAAACTCAGAAACGAGTCCCGGTACGATCAAGGGAGTTATATGGTGTGGTAGCCCCATACACCCCACAACCAAGAAGAGGGTTACCGTCTTTACCTGCATTCCAGAACATCCCGAAACATTCTGGAATGTTCGGGAAATAGTCTGGAACGTTCGGGAACATCCCGGAACATCCCATATCATAATTTACTAAAAACGGGAATACAGGCCATTTCTTAATAAACTTTTACTAGATTCGTAATTGTGACAGTACATTGATATCTCTTATCTAAATAGTATAAAACAAAGTTACTAGCCGCGTCTGTTTGTGTGTTTAGTTCTTCTTAACTATGTAACGGAGTTTGATATGGTTTTCACTATCATTTAGAGAATTTCTTCCGGAAGGTTTTTATACATTATGTGTATACAAACCTTCCGGATGGACTTAAATGGATATTAAACTTATTGAAAGTAGAGAAAAGTTGAGAAAAGCCGGGTACACGTCAGCTAGTAATAAATAAAAAAATATGGTTATCTCCCATATGTATCACAGCTACAAAGTTACTGAATCGTGTGAATATCCAATAAGCTTTTATCTGAAGCTTAAAACCTTTTTTTAGGAAAATTACAGCATAGTGGAAAAAACTAATCAAAGGAACAAAAACTTAATTAACTTATTTTGCGTTTGATTTCTGAGTAAACGGAGATTAATCATTCTTACACAAAATAGCAATTGCTATGGGTATAATTCGATGGTCTTGCATCGAAAATAGGAGAAGTTTTATATCGTGTTTATTAATTGATGTATCTATGCTAGTTTATGTTGATCAGGAGATCTTTTCGATCCATCGCCATCGGGAAAGATGTTTTGCAGCAAAAAACGACCTTAAAGTGAAGTTAGCGTAAGTATTGCCTTCCGAGTAATCGATTCATTCAGATTTGGTTCGTTTGCTAGGGCGTTCGAGCATGTCCGTTGCTTTCAAAGATTTGCTACTAAGAACTGCTATCAGACTTTTTATCAATTAAAAATAATCACTTTGAGATTTTTCATGATATATTTTTTCTGCATACTAATCATCTCGACGCATTGGGGAATTCCACAAATATTCCTTTCAATAACCAATAAATCTTTCGCCTTTTACTAAAGATTTCCGTGGAGGGGAGCGCTCAAATGAGTATATAAATTTAAAAAAATATTTTGGAAAACTTTTAATGAATGTGGAATGATTTAAAAACTTTAAGAAATTGGAACATAAACACAACACTAGGTTCACGAAGATGAAGACATGCTTTTTCCAAAATATAACAATAAATACGGACAACGAACCCTGGAAATTTAAAAATTGTAAATTCTCAAATAGATTCAGGCCCGCACTGAAAACATAGCTCGTAAGTAAAAATACTTTATACTTGTCATCACTATCAATCAAAAGTTGTTATTTATTAGCTTGTAGATTTAGTGTTATTTTAGATTAAGTATTATTATTATGTATATTTATAATTAGTAATAATATTATGTTCACATATTTACATTGTAATTGAACAAGTACATCTTGTTGACAAACTACTTAATTGTAGTTTAAGGAGATGATACTTAATTTTTAAAAATTTATTTTCTACTTCTAAATTTTTTTACTGAATCACAGATTTTCCACTTTCATACATTGCATTATTATTTATTTACTGTACATAAGTACCTTTAAATACAGAATAAAATATTTTAAAAAAGGATTGTTACATAAAGGAATAGTGTGGTTCCTTCTAAGTGATTTATATCTATGATTTCGATTACCGAACCTCCAGTATTTACTCAAGTAATCATTATGCATTGGTAAGATTGCCAACCCTGCGATATTTTTAACTCTTAGGTTTGCCACACCTGCGCTCTGAACAAACACTGAAAAACTGTGCAAAAAGCAAGCACTGCCATTCATTGAACGAAAGCCAGAAAGAATTTAACATTTCAATTAATTTTATTTGTTGCCAACAAAATATACAGTGTAAACATACTTATATCATTACTAATTTCTACAACTAAAATTAACAATCAAGTTATAGAAAACAAAATTTAAACTATCTATTTTTTTTCAAATACTCGTATATGAAATCCTTTTTGTAAGTTCTTTTGGTGCTGTTAAAATATCTGTTACTTCTGTAAATTGGTTATCTAAGCTGAGTATATATGCTTTTAGGGAGTAACAAACGAATTGGTAATGACATTATTGTTGCACTAAAAGACAATTTTAGTTCATGTGACTCTATTAAGAAAATGAAATCTAATCAATTGAAATAATGCAGGGATAACGTAATTAATGCTTTTAAAAAGAAAAATGACATGACACATTAATCTTCTGTCGGAAAGCTTTATTAATTTTACAGTTTTCACTAGACAGATAAAGTTTATATTTTCAACGGGATATTAAATTTATGTTTTGTACGTGTTAAAAATTAGTGTTGTATTTTTTCACGTCATGATATAAATCGATTCAAATTGCTTGAATTTGACAACAATACAATAATCCCACCTACGTTTTGTGCTATTTTTAGCATCTAACTCGCATTAAAATAATTGTTTGAAACAATGGAATACGAATTGGAAATGACGAGGAGTTTTGAAATTCAATAATATTTGTGTTTGACGTATTGAAAGTGCTTTGATCGCAATTTGAAACCTTGAGCATCATTTCGGTTAATGCAACACGTTGAAATAGTGCACTGTCACTTCTCCAAATATTGAGTATGTTTATACTAATCAGTTGATGTTGCATACAATTTATTTTAAGCATCAGCAACTACTATCGATTATTGATATTTGACGTGAAACTATCCAGTACACGCGTTCTCTCACTTTTGGACCTAGAGAGACTATGGCATTTATGACTGAGTAGCTTTTTTTCAAAACTCAACAAAGTGCCCTACATAAACATTCCATATTTTTTTGCCGTTAAAAATCAACTGGTCATCAAAATTTGTTCTTATTTTTATGTTAATTTATTTTTAACAATAAAATCTTATTTTATAAACTTTACTCACTTAGATACAAAGTAATTGAAAAAACAAATAGGCCAGCGCCACACTTGACGGAAATTCCGTCGCGTAACTTCCGCGGGAGTCAATCCGTTACCATACGTTGCAGCCACACTGAATATTCCGTGGCGGATTATCAGTCGACTGCCAACGCTTATACGGTGTGGTCGTAATGGATCCAATAGAAGTGATAGCTATTTATGAGGCATTAGAAGAAGAAAGAAAAATAAATCGTAAATATTGGGTTCATCCCATAAATACTCTTCGACTAGAAATTGGGCAATTTCATACCTTGTATATGCAACTAAGACATTATCCAGATAAAACATTCGAATATTATCGAATGTCCATACAATCATTTGATGTAGGTATTGCTGAATTTAACGAAGGACTATATTACCAAGCAAAATACAAAACTTAGAACGGCTATATCTCTAGAGTCCAATAAATCGTTCAGTGTCGAACATCCTGTGCGTTCGTCGTCGCCGCGTTTTATCCGCCGAATGTAGCGCGATGCATACAAATACTTGGAATGCGACGTTGATGCCGATCTTCCGCCGACGGAAGATCGCTGCGCGGAGGACGTAGCAGGCGCGAGAGTCGGCGGTCAGCCACGGAGCGACCGATCGTCCGCGACGGAACGACCGATCTTCCGCGTAGTGTGCCCGCTATTTGTAATTTATATGCAATTACATGTATTGGCGTTCCGTCGCGAAAGATCCGCGACGGAATTTCCGTCAAGTGTGGCGCTGGCCATAGGCGCGAAAAAAAAATGTTCTACGACATATGTTGATTTTTGAAAAAAAAAAAAATCATTAATCGGGATATGTTGTGGGGCTGAAAGGAGTGGGAGAAGGAAGGAGATGTAAAGATGATGGATAGGAAGTACCTGGATGTTCAGATTTAGGCACTAAGCATGGTCAAAGCCATTTCAGAGAACGTTTCGATTCTGAATGGAGATTTTTCACCAGGGCGCCCAGTTTTTTTACAATTTGTTCAAAAGCTGTAACGGACTAAGGATGGATTGTTTGACAGAATTTATCAAATTTTAAAATTATAATACAAGTTCAGTGAAAGTTCTCTTCAAGTTCTGTTATTATTTTATCATGGTCCGGCTGCTTCACAAAACTTGGATAATAGCAGAACGTGAATTTTAATTGTGTAATTTGATGAATTATTCAAATACTGTGAAACTACCCGTCCTTGGAATCGGCATTTAACGGGAGCTGTTAAAAAAACAAAATGGCGGTGAGTGGCCATTTTATGACTAGGGTCAATTTCTGCGGGTCTTGGAGTATCTACAACACTATGTTTTTGGCAGACACATGGAGATAACTTAGGACTGGTTGTTTCACGGAATTTGAATAATTTATCAAATTTCAAAGTTGTTTTTTAAGTTCTATGAAGGTTCTATTCAAGTTATATTTATATATCCTTATTGGCCAGGGTCTTCATAAAACTGAAATAATAACAGAACTTGAATGGAACCTTCATAGAACTTGAAAATCAACTTTGATATTTGATGGATTGTTAAAATTTTGTGAAACAACCCGTCCTAAGTTTTCTCCATGTGTCTGCCACACAACAATCTATCCATCCAAGCCGAACTCAACCAATGTTAGGCAAGTGGCGCTGCCAGTAAGAGCTCCATTGTAATCACTTTTCTCTTCATTTACATCAATTTAAGACAAATATGAACCTTCATAGAACTTGAAAATCAACTTTGATGGATTGTTAAAATTTTGTGAAACAATCCATCCTTACTGATATGGAACACTGTTAATCTATTTAAAATCCAGTAAAATTATTCCCTTTCCAGTAAAAAACGGGACTGCAGGCCTGTAATGAATGAAATGAGAGTTCCTAACAAAGTATCAGTCAAAAACAAATGTTTTATGAGGACGGCGGATTACGTGTTCATACAAATATTGATACTGAAAAACTGATATTGTACCATAACGTCATGGTATTGATTGGGAAAGGAAAATGTATTCCCGATATATTCTCAATGACTAATGTTATATCAGGAAATTGGCATGCTATAATTTTTTTTAATTTGACAATATTTCTTCGTGCATTAAATTTTATATAAAAGATATAGATACATAGATAAGATATATCCATTAATGGAGGGCTGAACGCAGTTGGCGCTAACAAAAAAATTGTCCAAAGAAGCGAAGTTAGCAGTCCACAATAGAGTGCTGGTACCTACCCTGATGTATGGAAGTGAGGCATGGAGCTGGCAAAGAAAGTAGATTGAATGCTGTTGAAATGAGATCCCTGAGGCGTATGTGTGTATGATCGTGTGAGGAATGTGGAGATCCGCAAAGAGTGCAAGGCTGATGTAAGCGTAGTGAGTAAGATCAGGAAAGGGACGCTTAGATGGTTTGGGCATGTAGAGCAAATGATCGAAGAAAGGAGTGTAAGGAGAATATACAATGCAAATGTGAATGGTAGCAGAAGTCGGGGACGCCCGAGGAAGACATGGCACGACCAAGTGAATCAGATACTTGAGTCGGGCCATGTCAAGAGTCAGAACAATAGAAGAGTATGTATGAGACGATGTATGAATGTGAATGAGGCAAGGAGTGTGTGCCAAAACCGAGTTGTTTGGCGGTCCGTTCTCTCTGCCTACCCCTGCGGGAAAACGGCGTGATGGTTAGTTAGTTAGTTACTTAAAAGATATAGATAAAAATGTAGTTTTTTTTAAAGATGAAAACATTATTATGCTTCGGATGTGGGAGTCGGTTGATTGGCACTTGTCCGGGACTTGCGCGAAAAACCTTTTTTTTTCTTTCTTACCGAAATTGAATCGTGAAATTATTCTCTTGAATTCACCGCTCTGCCAAATACCCAGCAAAGAAGCACTAATAACATAATTTTGGTTTAAAAACTTGTTGTTCACGAATACGTTAGTAGAAACATTCTCTACAGACAATCATCAATTTTACTTAGGTAATTTATTGTTGATAACAGACATATATTGTATGTAAGAGAACTATTATAAATACATAGGTTACGGGTCAACTAAAAAATATTTGGCTAACAAAAACGAGTTGAAGAAACGAGCCGTTTGTAAGAAGCCAATATCACCTGTGAATAGGTGTTTCGTTCGTGTCCGTCGAGTTTCAATTATGTGCACTGATTCACAGGGATTGAATGCTGCTAGCTCGTTAGATTGCATTAAAATACCTGTAGAACAGCATGCCTGCATTACGTCTGTGCATTAGATATCATATAACTTGTGGGCATTTTATATCAATTAAATTTTCTATGCATTTATCAAATAATTGAAACCCTGAATAGGCAACAGAACATAATAAAATTAATTTGTACCAGATTCAGAGAGAAGATATACAATTATTTTTGGTTTAAATTTTGTTAAAAAACATATTTATTTTTAATAATAAAACCTCACAGACAGAAAAAAAACACAAATGCATGAACAACAAAATATCTGCTATAATGTGATTTCTGGAAGTATGATTTTGGATAATCCAGCTAAAACCCGGATTACCACCATTTTTGGGGATTCGATATCGAATGTTATCAAAAATGTCTAAATATGGATAATCCAGCTGAAACCCGGATTACCAACACTTTTGAGAACTCGACATTAAATGTTGTCTAAATTTTGGTGTTAAAATAAAAAAAAAATATTGTAAAATATAAATATTCAGGTATCAAATCACTATTTAATTCAATGCTAATTTTTGAAAATATTTATTATAATTATAAATATTTACCACCTAAACCACATTGATCTTCAACGAAAACTCAAAGGCCTTGGAGTATTACTTGACTTTAAATTGCTATTTAAATATCACTTTGAACACATCTTAGAAAAAGCCTACAAACAAATGGGCTTCAGGTAAGTTTTAAGATTCTCACGGCCAAAAGCATTTTTGTTGTTTGTTTTTGGGGTGTTATGCCGTGTTGCGCTAACTCCTTCTTTAGCCGACGTTTCGGACAGCGTTGCAGTGTCCATCATCAGGGCAAATCCGGTAGATCCGAAGATGTGTCTTGACATCTTCCGAAGATGTGTTTTGACATCTTCGGATCTACCGGATCTGCCCTGATGATGGACACTGCAACGCTGTCCGAAACGTCGGCTAAAGAAGGAGTTAGCGCAACACGGCATAACACCCCAAAAACAAACAACAAAAATGGGCTTCATTCTACGCATCACAAAACCATTCAATAAACCTTTTACACTTGAACTACCATATATGGCTTACGTAAGATCTCATCTCGAATTTGCATCTGTTATCTGGAATTCCCTATACCAAACTTATATTAACCGAATTGAAAATATTATAGTATTTTTTTTTTGGAAAATCTATCTAAAATGTCATTTAAGCGTGGTTAAAAATTTACATTTGTATTTAAAATACTGATAATGTGTTTATTATTTATTGATTGTAAACGTGTACAGCTTGTCGTTATTGTGAATTTCGCGTGTATTTTGGTAATTTGTTGACGGCAACGGCAAAGGCAAATGACAGATGCTTTCATATGATATGTGTGAAAGTATGTTACTACCGTTCCAATCTATTATTTCTTCTCTAATGGCAGATGACAGATCAGCACTTTATTGCCTACACACTCTATAACTCTCTTCGAAATGTTCTTATAAATTCCTACCTTGGCTTTGTGCTTATGTGTATATCCATGTCTGTTTAATTTTTCGTTGATTCTTGTTTGTTCTACTTATAACCTCTATTTTTCCATTATTGTACTGTTTTGTATGTGAAACTAATAATTTTGATATCAAAATACCTATGTAAAAATGTACCTATTAACTCCCACATCTATATTGTGAATTCCTCTCGTCCTACAATAAGTTTTGTAACTCATCGGCATTGCTCTAACAAGAAATAAAAAAATATGCTAAGTATTTTTGATTAGGTCCAGATATAATTTACATATGGGGATCGGTATCAATAAATACCATTTTCGACCATTTCTAAAATGTTCATTTTCAATGTGTAACACCGGTCACCCAACCAACATTTTTAGTTTCTCATTGTTCATTTATTTGCATCACAACTTTTCCCAATATTGAAGTTTTCGTAGCTCCTGGCAGTTGCCACTTTTGTGTGGCGGAAAAATTGAATGACGGCAATTATAATAAGAAGACACCCCGAAAATAGAATAGTTGAAGGAAATTGATGACAGTGTTCAAAGCAAAAATGTTTTCACTCCGGAACATATTTTGGCCCATCTCCAAACAGTCAATGCTTCATTTGTACTTCCACTATGCATGAACAGCGCAGAAGTGGGCTTATTGTAATGGAAATGAGTTATTTGGCTTTCTATCAGCCATAACATGGTTTGTCAGTCATTTTCTTCAGTTGTAAACTAGCCATGATAACCAGATTCACGTAGTTTTCTGAAAAATTATTTGTATACTGGTTTGTTTTGTTTTAGTATAAAAAAATACTGGTGGACTATGATTTTTTTTTGCGTAAGTGGTCTTGAATGGATTGAATAGTAAATTATTTATTTATTTTTGTTACAAATCGTAACTCCCCTAACTACATAAATTGATGAAGTAGGTAAATGTTTTTTATGGTAACAGTTTTATGGTAATCACATTATTTTACTAATGCTGTGTAGGTTTTAGAAGGGTTGATGGGAAGGAGACTGGAACGTATCTGGCTATCCAGAATGCGTCAGTGATTCGGCTAAAGTCATTAAAATTATTTTTTGTTTTGAATAGGGTATTTTCAAAAACTACGAATATCGTTAAAATGTGTGGAAGATTTAAATAGACATAGTATAGATAATAAATAGACATAGTATAGACATAGACTAATCACACACTATATATATCTTCCATTATTCTAATTATTGCTCATACACAATTGAAACATACACAACAGCTCAAGTTCGACTCTATCATAAGATTGTAACAATTAAACATCACAAATTAAAACATTAATGAGATATATTATAGACATAAACAAATCACACACTTACTTTCACATATTTTTGGTTCCTTGGAACGGGCAATTTGCCTAGTTAGGAACCAATAATTTTGACCTGATAAGGTACAATAATCTATAATCACAAAAAGTATTTTAATTATATCTTGTATCACATTGTACTGTGTGTAAATCTAAATGAATAAATAAATAAATTAAAAAAAATCGTTCTGATAGTGATCATTATACTAAAAATGTATAATTTTAATATTTCCATTCATAATGACTGATTTTAAAAAGATCTAAAACCGCATATCCGAAACGGTTTCAACTGGCTATAACGTCATGATGACATCAAAAACGCCCCTTGACGGTTAGACGGCTCGCACCAACGTTGCCCGGCGTGATGTCAATGCCGCCATATTCTAAAATAAAAACGAACATGTTTTTTTGGTTGCAATTCGAAAATGGCACATATTAAAACTTTATAGACAATTTATTCGTCTACATAAAAAAAATACCTTCACTATCGTTACCTTTTCCGAGAGTAAAAAATTCAAAATTGTGAAAATTCTCTAATTTTCCCAGGGCAACACTGAAATTATTTAGCAGTCTGGAATTATCCTTCGCCACCCACCAAGTTCTAAGGGAAGAGATTAAGTAGGCAAAGTAACTCTATGGCACTCAAATTAAATACATTTTTGATTTATTGGAATAATTTTCGGAAGCCTAAAAAAAATACAGAAAATAAAATTAATGTTAACGGTCGCAACCGGGATTTAACCCAGGATCGGTCTTTCAAAGAAAAATCTTTAACTGCTGAGCTATTGAGACCTTGCATAATTTTTTATCGATATAATATTAAAATTTATGTTTAGCCAATGTTTTCCTCAGTTAATTCCAATGAAATGATACTTTTCTCTTTTCCTGTATTATTTATTTCTTGTTTGTATTGTATTATTACCGTTTTTTTTAATGAAAAAAAAAATTAAATATAAATATTACAATAATTTTACAGTCGATGATACGCTCGTATAATTGGCAAATTTGTTTTTGTTTGTTAAAACTGTTTATAATTAATATTTATTCACCACACTATTTTCTCAGCCCGCATTGCAGCGTATTTTAGCGGTAATATTGGTTTGTTGTGAAAATAAAACTAATTGTATCAAAATAACCGATAATCGCGTTATATTACAGTGTACATCGCGTATCTATAATTCCGATATTTGTAATGTGGGGTTATCGGCTAAAAATAAATTGATAAAGTTTCCATTCACTAAACAACTATCGAACTATTTCTGTAGATATGTAGCAAATAATTCACATAAAACTCGACAAACAGATAATATAAGTAGGTAGGTATATCGTAATATAATATGACAAACTTGAAACATTTTACGGCCCGCTATATTTGTAAAAACTAGATATTGTTTGATAATAATTTATATTATTGCTTTCCTATGTAACATACGGACATTTTTTATTGCTCGTGTAGATACTACAAAATACATTTTTATAGTGAGGTGATATTTTCACAAAAATGTTTCTGTACAGTTTATTTATTTATTGACAGAAAATATTTGATTTTTATTTGAACAAAATAATATTATATACCAAAACTTACATAATATAAAAGTTGACGGTTACCCGGCGTAGCTCGGGGACTTAAAACCACCAATAAACACTCCTGGCACTAATAAAAACAAACTTTTAAATTTCCGGTGAAATTGGAAGAATGGCATACAAAAAAAAACAGAGAAACATAAATTTTATACATAGATAATATTGCACAGTAAACACAATTGAAGTAGTCTTGAATACAAACTGTACAAAAGGAACACATGGAGTAAACAGAAGAAAACACAATGTTTTTTTGTGTTAAACAGACAGTTAAAGAGCAGAGAAACACTTGTTAATATGGCAAATATTATAATTACTTTGTGAAATGTTGAACTTTAAAATGTACCGAATTTAGATTCCAAGTGAAAATTCTCGCCTCTTTTCAAAGCAGGCTATCCTTTTGATGGATTCACCTGGCTAAACGAAAGGTTTTGCAGACTTAGGTATGATAGGTAGGTATTCTGTGTTTGTTCTACCTGCATTTAAATGAAATGTGCTCCTAAGAACTAATGCCATTGATCTCTTTGGCGTCGATGCACGGCCGGGATACATGCCAAAAATTCATACATGGCTGACATTTTCCGCTTTGGAACGGATCTTTTACAGTGTTTATACGACTTGTTGTTGTGCCCAATTAATAGATCATCTCTTCAAGATAATCAAAACATGTAAGTACAATTAATTTTGTTCCCAGACTGTAAAAATAGGAATTGACAAATGAACTTATTTTATGAAGTCTGTGGATTGCTTTATTATATCCATATCAAGCGATGCTATATCTTTGATTGCGAAGAGAATTATGTCGACCTGTACGACCTTTCTTTTGCAAACATTATTTTCTTTCGACTGTTCGAATTTTGAATCGAAAGAATTTCAAGAACATAATAATGTTTGAGTTTAGTTACCTAACGAATTTAAATATTTATTCGAATTTTAAATTTATATTGCTTTTGAAGCTACACCCTTGATTGCGTAGATTATTATGTCGACCTGTACCACCTTTCTTTTGCAAACATAATTTTCTTTTAACTGTTCGAATTTTGAATTGAAAGAATTTCAAGAACATAATAATGATTGAGTGTAGGTACCTAACGAATTTCAATATTTATTCGAAATTTAAATTGCATTTCTTTTTAAATTTTGAAATGATTTGGGGACAAATTGTAAGAATATTATTGGCAACCCGTTTGAGTAAATACAATGGCGTATCCCCTGGTGAATTCAAACTCTTTATTTGTTGGTGTAATAGAATCAAAGAAGATAAAAACATTTCTAAAATATACTTCAAGCAAACTCCGTAAGGTATTCGTGGTATACAAGAACCATCTTTCAGTTCGCAAAGTTATGAAACAGATTCTTTGATAAACCTTCACAAAACGATAACTTAAAACAAAAAACCACGGTAAAATTTTACTTAAATTAATAAAGATATTTCACATAATTTTAAGCAAGATTTAAAAATATTTCCACGGAACCTTTTTATAGGAAATCTTACATATTATAAATTTTACGTAGGTATGAATCTTTCACTAAGGTTTTGCTCTGAGCCAAACAGCGTCTGGTGCTAAGATAAAATAAATTCAATTGTTGGATGTGCTTGAAGTTTATAACTTGTATTATATATTTTTCGATGTATTAAACAATGCGTGAATAAAAAATAGTAGAAAAAAGTATTGAAACTTGGACGGAGCTGGGTGGTTACTAGACACTAGTGTGGAATAATTCAGTTCCTTGCGCAATGAATTTATATTTATTTTCAAGTTTTTAAACAAATTGTCGCTTTGTTTTAAAAACAATGCCCGATTACCTTGCCGTGACCAATGGGTTTATATTATCAACTGAACAATGGTTTGTAACTCCATACACATATTCATGGGCAATAACCATTACTAAAAAAATAATGCTTAATTTCATTATCTGAATTTAATTTTTCAATTTCCGTATTAAAATTCAGAAAACACTTTAAAATAAAGTTGCTTGAAGTCGGTCATTAATTTAAAAAAAAATTATTTGATCATTTTATAAATTTGAATTAAGATTTAGTAAGTCTGGTTGATTGGTTCACTTCATGACATTTGATATATCAAATAAAAAGTTTTATGGTAATTTGACTATTGTATTTCCAGCACGGGTTTTTGTGATTCAGCAAACAATTAATAATTAAAACTAATAATTTCGGTGATGTGTCTCTGTGTAGCTTAGGTTCAATGAACTCTAGAACTGCGATTTGCTTTGATTTTCAAAATTGTAACTAACTGTTGGAACAATTCAGACAAGCGATACAGTAGATACATTATATATTGTTAAACAATAATTCTTTATTTGAGATGTGTATTTCACTTGTTTATATTTTTGACAGATGTCCGATGTAATTTTGCATGTTTATTAACGCTGTTTATTTGAAATGTTAATTTCTGTCTTTTGGCCATGATCCTGATGCAAATATTTTTTTAATGAATACTCATAGTATTTCAAATCCTACACTTATAATATCCCGTGATTTTTTACGGGTATGCATTAGGATGATTTTAATGGTAATTTGACTATGGTACTTTGAGCAGAGGTTGTTGTGATTCAGCAAATAATAAAGAACACAAGAAATGCGATGTGGGCGTGTTTCGTGATCCAAAAGTCTGGCCATTCGGGCCTTAATTTAAAATCAAAAAAATCGTTCTCTCAGTAAGAATTACGAATTTATTTACGAACGGAATGTAACATACGATATCAGGCAGTGTAAAAGGGACAAAGTGCTGCATGTTCATTGGCTCTCTCGGGGCTGTAATCAAATTATACTTAGTAGCTACATCGGTTTCCATTCAAATCTACTTGGATTATTTGAAGGTGTGTGTGTGTTATGTATTCAGCTTGTTATAGAATAATGTGGCCCCAAACATCACTACTCCTATAGTTTGTACCGAAAATTCGATTTTGAATAGAGGAGACCTAAAAAGGGTGAAAATGGGTTTTTTTTTATTATTAGCGAGGTTGAAATTAGACCTTTGAAAATCTATTCAATTTTTAATATATACACATAATAAAAAATATACATATATTTGAAGTCAATTTTATTGAAATTCACCCTATTTATTTCTGGATTAAAGTCTCACTTGAACTCGACCTCTTCTCACGCCAAACCCTTTAATATTTTCTTTTTATAAAAGTTAGTATTTTTATTTAGAGTACGTAACTTTTATAAACTAGTAAAGATGTTTTCATAATTTTTTTTGCCTTATTTTTCCATTTTAGAATTTTTCACGATTACCATACATAAATATTGATGACATATTTAGACTGGAAAATTGGATGTAAAACGTATATAAGAATCATCTATGATAAACGAGTACATCTGACTGACTAAATACTATGCGTCCTCCGCATTCGCCTAGAAGAGATCCATAGAACACTTGAGCAATCGAAGTGATTTTGTCTGCCATAGTAGGTGGTGCCCCGCGTTCTAATTTCACTTCCGATTGCATTCACGAAGTCGTTTTAGTAAGCCTCCCAATTTGTTCTCACGACGATATGCATTTGTTTTTATAATAAATAAATGTAAAACTAACGTCACCAATTGCATCATTTTGATGATGAATTCATCGGAGATGGGAGGAGAAGTTCTTCTGACGTATCTCCTTACTTACATCGGGTCACATCGTCTGCACAATTCAATAATTTTTGAACCTGTATATGCTGAAAAGGAATAATCGCTCAATAATACGAGTATCTACTAGCAAATGCAATACATCCTATCTGGATTTTTCATTAAATTAGTAGCACGGGAAAAGCACCATAATATTGATTATATTAAGACGTTTTATTAACTTCAAACATATTTATCTATCTATCAATCTGAATGGTAGTATAAGTCGGGGACCTCCGAGGAAGACATTGAATGATCGAGTGAATCAGATACTTGAGTCGGACCATGTCAAGAGTCACAATAATATAAGAGTATGTACGAATGTAAATGAGGCAAAGAGTGTGTGCCAAGACCGAGCTACTTGTAGGTTCGTCTTATCTGCCTACCCATGCGGAGAAACGGCGTGATGGTTAGTTAGTTATCAATCTATACATATCTATTTATATAAATTAAAGCTTTTGTGGCGGGAGGCAATTGAATTTAATACACAATTAATATTTCTATTTTTGAGACCGATAATTCGTGGTGGAATTCCATTATAATATATTATAATAAAACAAATAAAAAACTTTATTCCACTTAATTTTATTTTGACCGTAACCGGTTTCAGCTCGTCAAAGCCATCTTCATCTTCATGAAGATGGCTTTGACGAGCTGAAACCGGTTACGGTCAAAATAAAATTAAGTGGAATAAAGTTTTTTATTTGTTTTATTATAATATATTATAATACACAATTGTAGTGTAATTACAAGTTTGATGAAATTTTGCACACTAGACCATCAAAACAAGATGACATTGACTATCTCATGAGATTTAAAAAAACGCTCCTTTAAATTAAATTTAAATCATCACTAAAATTTTTTTTTTAAATGTCACTACACCTTAAATGAATACCTTACATAAATAAAAAAACCTCTGTTATTTTATTTATTATTTAAATACATTTGTTAACATGTAATTGTTTGGTTATGTAATATAATTTGTATTTGTTGGGTTATCTGGAAGAAATAGGATTTAACCTATAAGCTTTACCCTTTGTACTCTGTATTTTTATGCAATAAATTTTTTTTTTTGAATTTTGAAAATAAGAGGAAATCTACAACTGATTTGGGAAAACTCTGCATAAAGCACGGGCAACGCTTGGGATTTCAGCTAGTCAAAATAAAAAAAATTTCAAACGTCACCTCTTTGGCAGCAGATACATGTACAACATTCTGTTTGGGTTCAATTACATAGGCAGGTATCTAATGTCATGACTTAAGAATATACGAAGTGGCCACTTTCGCCAGCCTACAGGGAAACAACTTTAAACAAAAATAAAGTGGAGAGCTTCGATACAAGAATAAGCGGTAAGACGTCGCTGGTCGCCAGTGAGACGCCTGTAAAAGTCTTCAGTGTGAGCCTACTCGCCTTTTGTGATCACTCCTTAACACGATCCATCTGTTCTTTGTCTTCATTCGTTTGTGCTTTGCATGTTTACATCACTCCTATTACGTTTTATGCGTGCGTAAGACGTAAATCTTTAATAGACGTGTTTTTACAACCTTCTTTAGATTTTAGATGGTACCCCCATTTAAGTTTCGTGTTAAAGTAATTTAAATAAAAAACAACGGTAGTGCTATCTACTAAATTTTGCTTAGATTTATCATCACATTGACACGGTGACCGGATAAATCATCAAAATGATAATTCATCACAACTTTAAAAAGTCATATAAAGTCATGGAAAGTGATGAAACAAAAACTTTATTAACTGGGTTAAGTAGGTTAGGTTAATTTAGGTTAAAAAAAAATTTCATCGTTTTTAATGATTTTATATCACTTTTTAAAAGTGTGTTGAATAGTCACTGTGTTGAGTTATCATGGAACCCATTGACACATATCATTGTCATTAATCTGCACGGAGAAAACTTAACTGATTTGAAATGTTGTTACTTTATTAAAAATATGGTCAAATTATTCGTTTTCCTGTTAAAAACGGGACTGGAGGGCTTAACGATTAATTGACAAATTTCATAACAAACTTTTGGTAAAGCACGAATATGTTATACATAAATCGGAACTTGTGTACTTAAAAATAACAATAATATTGTCGCATCTCTTTCATTAAACAGGGTATCCGGGGGTTAAGTGAGGTAACTTCGGCAGGTGATTTTACATGATTTTAGAAGTAAAAAATATAATTTTACATGTAAAAAAATTTGAATTGCTTGTATATAAAAATAAATATTCTGATGATGGAAAAACATGTTTGTATGGAGAAATAAACATTGAAGTTTCGAAAAAAATTATTTATCGTTTTTACTTCTACCATCATTGTAAAAGCACCTCCCAAAGTTAGCGCACTTTACCCCCAGACACCATGTATTTATTCGGACATGTCGATCAGATATATTCTGAATGACTGAATATTTTACTAGGAAATGGTCATGCAGTCACATTTTTAACACTATCTTAATGTGAAAAGCCGTACTCTTTTGTCACTTGTATTGTGAGAATAATTGGGACAGTTAAGAGATCACATGATTTTGTAATTTGGCAGCATCTTAAATACATGTTGGTTATTTTAACCTGTTGGGACTGCTTTATATCAATAACCAGTGAATTAATGCTCTACTTCTTCTAACATATACATAATCAAGTTATCTCGCTGTGGCCATTATAGATTTCTTCAACAGCTCTTTATTCTCATCTTCGTCGATATTAGTTTCGGTTAGTGAATTGTCAGAAAACATATAGAAGTTTAGGCATCACCCATAAAAGTGTTGACTGAAGTTTTATCAGTTAATAATACCTGGGCATCATCCAACAACCAAAGAAATTTTTGATTACTGTTCATTATGCCGTTTTACCATCCGAATTCATCCAAAAATACATAAATATGTATTTTATCTCTCAGAAGATCGATTAAAACATTCTTAAAAATTCTATTTTCTTACGAAACGAGTAAAATCAGTGAATACCGCACAAGAGTTCAAACTGCTCTTAACTATCTGGAGCCAGTGATACCATAGCATCCCCGATTGTGGCACGTTGTGAGGTAGTGGGAAGAGGAAAAAGATGTAGAAAACAAATGTGGGAATGTTCCTGGCTATTCAGATCTGGTCACTAAACTCGTCTAAAGCCATTTAAATCAACGTTTAAAATTAATGTTTGTCTTACACCAGGGCGATACTAAGAGTATCTTCCACTCTGGAGCGCACCGCAAGTGTACCTTATTTTATTTTAACTGATTTAATCGCCAAATAATACATATTGATCAAATAGGGATTAGAACTCGCGTCCTCTAGATTGAATGCTGAGAGTATTACCCCTCGACCACGGAGGCCATCATATATACATTGAGTTATATATAAATAGAGTCTATATTCCTTGCAATATCAGTGTGAAATATTGTTTCCTTGTGGAAAGTAGGAAGGGGGTGTGGCGGCTGTCGATGTCGCCCTAATCCTTTCGACCGCGAACGAACTCAACAAACGAGTCGAAAGGTTACTGGCGGCCGCCCGCCGCACAATGGGCTGAAAATCGCCTTTCATAGACATAGAGACTTGAATTTTCAAGGGTATTTTTTTGGCTAGAAATGGATTCTGCTGATCATTACTGTGCTATAAAATGTCGTACGAAGCAATTGCGTGTACAAATGAAGGAGTAATAATTTTTTTAAGAAAAATTTGTATGGCGCTGACATTAAAAATGAGGCTATCTCTGGAATCATAAGGTTGGCCGTTCTATCCTTACACACAGATAATACTATTATTTATTTGTATTTTTTTGACATAGATACTTCATATTGTGGCGCAAGGTGCGATTTTTTTTTTTAAATCCTAAAGTGGAAAAAAAATCTTTTTTTGTTGATGATTCATTTTAATGCTTAAATGAAACATTAATGTCTATGAAAGGCGATTTTCAGCCCACTGTGCGCCGCATCGCAAATACTCCACGACGTTACAACATAAATAAGTCAATTTACACGGCTACTGATTATAGTAAAGCGGTACTTACCGATGAAAGGTTATACTAATGCTTTCCCTATATTTTCCAGTACTAATTGTAACCGACCGATGCCCGTCAAATCTCACATCGGACAATGATTCGATTTGCGTGGATCATACTGCAAACGTCGTAGCTGGCTCTAGCTATATGAGTATACCTCAATACATAGATTGGTTATAAGCGTTTCTTAAATTTTTATTTCGTGTGGGTACATTTTTTATTACGAGTAGGTATAATATTATATTGTGTCATTAGCGACAGTCTGTAATGACCTACCGCACAAAACATCGTTAAGTCATAATATCCCAACGAGCCAGCGGACAATTCATCTTCGTCTCGTGCCGAAAATATTATCCCTGAACTACACTGGCACGAAACTTCAAAATTTGTAACGAGTTTTTTTAAAGTTTCATTTCATAAAATGTTAAAAATAGCCCAGTTTATAACGGCCGGGCCAACGAATATAATTAATTAGTCTTTTCAAGCGAAGACTTGCACGCGTCTGAGATGTAAGTTCTGAAGCGCGTTGGTGGAAGAACTAAAAAATATGTAACGTTATACTGCTTATTGATGAGCTACATGGCATAGCGGTAAGCTCTTTAGCTTTGAACCATGATGCAGCCAGTTTAAAATGATTGATAGTTATTTGACATGAAGCTACTTATGATTGATCTGATGAAATCTACTTTTTTGAATATTTTTTGTTTTAGTGTGAAACTGCAATAGAGTCCAATCGGATCATGTAAGAATATAGTACCTATCCCCAGTCTGGGTGTGTTGAGAGGCTGAAGGTAGTGAGTAGGGTAAGGAGATAGGGATGAGGACGGTGGGAAGAAAATGCTGCAGTCCTACATGCTCTGGGCAATTGAACCTTAGCGAAACTTTTATAACGTAAGGTACCTTAGCGCAACTATTTTCAGGTTAAAAACAAAATAATGTTAAATGTAGGTAACAGCCAAAGACGAATTATCACATTTAAAGCTTTTACCTGCGGCTTCAATCGCTTGGTATTAGGGAGAAATTAGCGTACAAAGAGTTTTACCGCGGGGATTTTTCCGAGATGAAACATAGCCTTGTATCACTACCCAGTCCACCAACCATCCCTATGCAAAACTCACGTCGATCGGTCGCATCGTTGCCACGTCAAAGAATACTTAACAAACATAAGTAAATAAGTAAATAAGCAAGTAGTTGGTGGGTTCTTTTTAAATCTACAATTTTATTCCAAAATCGATGAAACTTTGTACACTCTCTATCTACGTGAGATTTCGGAAACCATCCTCACCCCTTTTCACATCATTTGATTTAAAAACAAAGTGTTAAGCTAAAACTTTTTTCCGATTTTTTTTAATATGTGAATATTAAATTATACACATTAAAATCGGAAGATATTATTTATAAAACTTTTTGTAGTATCCACAATTCCACATTTACCAATCGTACGATGTGCCACACAGTACGGCCTACCTTGAATGGGACAAAGACCGCATAGAATAAACTGGTTTGACTTATTTGGCAACTCGGCTGCCTGGTGAACAAAAATAGATACAAACATGTGCACAAAAAATGATCAACGAAGCGTCTAAGTCGTGAGTGGGTAAACCGGTACAAACACTTGTCTTACGTGGATTCTAATACCATTTTTTGCACGTGCGCAAAAATAGTTATAATTTATTTTGATTTTTATGCTCATAGTAGCATCAACCGTGAGTATAATCTCAATTTAAAAATACAACGGTAATGAAAAGCATAATGATTGGTATGCAATGTTCTAGAGTGTAAGGTAAGCGTTTGAAGGAATTTCTATGAAATTATATCACTGAATTCTGCCGTGGTAAGTAAAAACACACTAATTACCACGAGAGAATGAATTTTAATAGTCCCTAATTTTTTTAATCTCTGTTGGCAATCAAACGTATCATTTAAAAGAATGCACAATTTCTATGCATTAAAACGACGCAACTGAGTGTGTTTGTAGCTTAACAGTACAATAGTTTGAACCTTCAATTTACCTTATTAAATCTTATTACACGTCTTTTAACGTTATTTCTGAGAAATTTTTTCCAAGTCAAAATCACAACTTTATTTTGAAATGTGTATTTTATACGTTTAGGCATTTTATCATGTAAAATTATGCAGGTATCTAATATACTTCGCCATTTTTTATAATATTTATTTATCTGTTTTGTTTTGTGGTGTTTGAAATAGGTACTTAGATGTCCTAATAAAATCCTTATACACATGTATTATTAATAAAACATTTGTTAGAATAAATCCATCGTATAATTTTATTTTTTCTAATAATTCGCCAAATATCTTCATTGCTATGTACATCAACAATTTTTTACTCTGTTTTTTTCTGAAGTGGAATCTTATTTACTTTATTTTGTTAGTCTCATGGGTGTGTTTGTACTGCAGGTATTCATGTAATCTAAGACATTCAATTGCTGTGTGGTCATTAATTATTTGTGGATGAAAATGAAGTATTAATAAAAAAAAAATATCTTCATGTCAAATGGAATTTTGCAAAAGTTCAATCAAAAGATGTAGAAAAGTCTTTAAGGTAACGTTAAATCAGTCTTTCACTGCAGGTTATGAGTTTATAGGGGTTATTTTTTAGTGTATTTCACTTAGTTTAGGATTTATTTTATCTCAGAAACGTAATTTATTCAAATCCTTGATAGTCCATGTTCTATATTATGATTTAGTTTTAATTTTCTTGTTTTGTCCATACTTGCTGTTATTGTTATTCTATGTTTTGTCATTCCTTTTTATAAACAGTATATTTAGTTTTTTTAATATTAAATCTGTATTGGGTAAGGCACACTGTAGTAATAATTTTAAAAACATGACCAATAATACTAAATTACCGTTTTTAAGTTTGTTATAGTAAAGCGCACTTGAAGTGAAATGACACTAAACTGCGATATATAAATGCCATTTTTTTACTTTTTTTCCCACTTTATGTCCGGGTTAAATCTTCCCCGTGGGAAAAACTAAACCCTTCTACACACTTTTCCACAGATGATCATCTAGTCAATCCACATTATGCAAGTGCATTATATAAGCAAAATAAAACAATACAAGAATAACACGTCAACTCACCAGAGATCAAATGGGAAAATAATTCACCGACTCCAGATATTTTCATATCAGAGGGTTCGGCTCGGTAGAACTTCTAACAGGGCCTATAAATCCTACTGATCCCTCAGCATAAATATTTAAAAATCTTTCGTTATCCTACATGTATTCAAAATGACCGACTTTTGCATCTTTATATATAAATTTTTTGATAGATCTAATACGCCTAAATTTTTAATGAGAGAGCTAGGTATAATGCCAGTAGCCGAAATAACGAATGGTAATATTTTTTTAGTCTGAGAATGCCAAATTCTTTTTATTTCATTTCCTAAATCTGTGTATTTTCTTATTTTTTCACTAACAGATTTTTGAATATTACAGGAATTCGGAATAGCGACATCAATGATATAAGTTATTTTTTTTTTAATTTTGTCATGTAAAACTATATCGGGTCTATTATGACTAATCGTTCGGTCTGTTAGTATAGTTTTATCATATCATATATTTCATAAAATTCGTTTCCTAAAAATGAATTTGGTTCGTATTCATAATATGGTACTATATTACGGCAGTCAATCAAGTTATGTTTAATTATCAAACTTGGTGAATTATTTTTAAAACTTGATTGTGCCTAAATGTATACTCGGACGGTGCTAATATAGAACATCCCGATATAATATGTTCTATAGTTTCCGGAAAAGCCAAAAATTTTCAACACAAATCATCAATTTGATTTGTATCTTTGATTATATGCTTCCCATAATTTTTAGTATTAATGACTCTATCCTGAATGGCAAGCATAAATCCTTCTATTTCTGCGCTCAACTCTCCAATATTCAAACATTTGTTTGACGAAAATTTGTCAACATACGTTTGGTTGAGGTAATTGAAGTGTTTTGCGTGTTAAATTTTATTTGACCAGGAATTTAATAATTCCTGGTTGGGATTTATAAAAATGTAGGCATGCTCATCGTATAAATTTAAAGGTGTAATATTTCTATCTGCCTTGCAAATTATTATTATCATCTCAAAACTAATTTGTGTGATTTGATATGGCGTTCCCACGGCAATTTGTTTATTTTGCTAAAATGCATTCTAACATGATGCATAATAAGGTTATGGCTTGTCAACACAGTGTGGGTGTTGTATCGTTCACCATAAAAGGGACAAATGATAAGGTTGTCTGAAAAATGTTACACATTTGTTACTCCAAACGACTTCTCGTTACTTTTATGACAGACTGTGGTGTAAGTAATAAACTTTTATGAAAGTGCCTTGAATTTTACATTCTACATAATATTATTTGATATACGCGACCCTAATGTGTTATCGTTCCAACCGCCTATATTAGTAATATAGTTTAAGTTTGAGTCATGTTTCATAAATATAAAATACAAACGAAAATATACCTGCAAGATTGCGCTTGGCTGTTTGAAATGCTCACGAATGCATTTCGCATACTCACAAGTTATGCGTCATTACCTAACTTAAACCCATAAGCAAGACCGTATGTGGGGATTTTGTCTAATGTAACAAACAGAATATAGGCACGATCTTGAGCTAGGTTAGGTTTGGTTAAGACGGGTACGCGCTGCACAATTAAACAATTCGATATACTTGTCCCAGAGAGAGGTCATACGTCATTGTTCTAGTATCTTTTTCTAGGTCTATGTGTGAGAAGGAAGAAGATGATCGTCGATGACGTACGTATGAACTCTCTCTGGGACTGCTTTAAAGAACATGTTAAGAGGAAGCTACAAGTCAAAAATGTATATGTTCTTTGTATACCTTATATTGTAGGTAATAGGCATTAAAATCGCTTGACAAAAGGAGTCTAGAAACGTTCAATTTCAAGCACAAAACTGGTTTTTATTTATTTTGAAAATAATTTTATAAGAAAGCAAACAAGTTAATCAAGTGAAACTGTCACAGATAATCTTAGCTATAACACTGTAATTTTTAAAAGTTGTTTCCTTTACGAGTTCATACAGTTCTATTGAAAAATTGTTTTTTTTAGTAGTTTACATTTATATTTTTTATCGAATAATTTTTATTTATTTGTATTCTACTCAAGCGAAACGATAGGAAAACCTTCAATTTATCTAAAACATATTTTTTGGTATTCATAATGTACACCAATCCGTTATAAATATTAATCAAAATATGGATTTAGCATTAAGCTTCGCCTTAATAGAGCAACACTAAGACGTGAAGGTTTAAAAAAATTTATATATATTTTCTCAGAACCGTAATTATTTTTCGAAGCGGTATAGGCATAAATATTTATCCTTCATCTTAAAAAAAACATTAATAAGGCTGCGCTTTGTCTATTTTTAGCCGAATTATTGAAGTTTTACATCATTACGCTGATAGAAATTCACAAACCCGGCATCAATTTTAAAGACTTTTTCAATTCAAAACGTAAAGTTTTTACTTGATGATAATGTTCGAATCAACTAAATTTGTGATAAATAACATTTTTATCTAAGGTCAACAGACTTTTGGCGTTTCCTTGAAATCGTTGACCTCCAAAAAAGCATGGATTTTATAATGAATTGGTTTGCCTAAATTGGGTAATGCTCATTGTTGGCATGCACATTAAGAAATAACGTGGAAGCGAGTTATATGGACATTATGTATTAAGACCGTGAAGTCTGGCACTTTATCATGTCGTTGGTTCATTTCAATTTCTTTAAATGTGTCAATTACGTGCTAAACACATATTTCCTTTTATTGATCTAATAAAGAATATTGTAAGGTATTGTTGATCCAAAATAATTCACTTAAAAACAATTATTCATGTTATGGTAATACTTCTATCGAAAATTAAAAGTTCATAAAAAATACATCTTACTATGATGAAGCATCAATATCTTTTCAGCTATGAGTTTTGGTGTCAAGAAATTAGTACAGTTTTTTCTGTGCAGAATTTCTAGGTCATTTTTCTAGGGAATTTTAGGTTATTATTTTAACGAAACTTATGGAAATGCGGCTGTATAAATAAATATTAATATAAGTGTTGGATCTATTTATTATTTGAGTTACATTACTGTAATGTACTGGTATATTATTAATTTTCTTCATAGTATGAAATGCACTTAATATCGGGAGTTTTCAATAAATATTTCGGTCTATCAAAGATTACTAGTTATGAACTGTATCGTAAGATAATTACAATTGATACTTTAGAGGACGTCAATTCGTTCTATTGGAAAATATGATATATTCCAACGAGGGAAGCAACTGGAACTGGAGTTTCTTTTGTAGGGATCAGCTTGAATCGAAAAAAATCTGGTACAGCCGGCATGTTGTCTCTGTCATGGGGTACCGCCACCTATGCAAATATATTAAAATACACAAACTGAAAAATAATAACTTCGATTTACACACTCTGCCGACACTTGGTTGGCGGTATTGAAACTACAACCAAATAACAACACAACAACTACCAATGCGTATTTTTTGTGATTTAATGTATGTTGAACGACTTTAAAAGATTTTACACGTAAAAGGATGAGTATTACAAGCTAAGGGTATGGATATTAGTTTCATACCCTTAGCTTGTAATACTATAGTACAATACAATACATAGTACAAGAGAGGAAAAAAATAGTGGGATACATAATATAATATAATTTTAGTGGTAAAAACAAACACCTAAAAATCCATACACTTTTACAAAATACGTTGAAATTTTTTATACTTTTATAGAGCAATAACAAGGATAATCCTATTCTGATAATTTTAGAAACATGACTAAAACCGAAAATCCCTGCATAAATAGCAATAAAAAAAACAACCATCAGGTGCATAAGTATTTAGAAACAAATATTCAATCAATGTGTTTTTTAATTGAATTACCTACAAAAATACATCTCGTGACCTGGGGCTTATAAAATATCCCAAAACCTTACTGCATTTTTATAAATAGCAAAATACAAAAAAGCAGACAACCAGTCAGACAAACGGCATTCCAAATAAAAAAGAAACGTCTTCTTATGAATAAATATAAACACATATAAAATATTCATATGAAGGACCTTGTAAAAGGCCATAACAGGTTGTTTCTCGCCACAAATTAGTTTATAAAAATGTTAATTTGATGCCACAACTAGTAAAGAACGAAGTCTTATTTAACAGCATTTTTCTGCAAACATGTTTGTCGTTAATTTTAACATTATTCGTTGTTTTTTCCAAAACTAACACTTTTTAGGATTTTTTTAACTGTCTGTATCGCTCAAGAGTCTCAACCGCTTCCAATCGTGTGCTGCTAGTTACGAGGCTAGAGCTAGTTGGAAGTGGAATGAGATGGGGATCAGGAAAGTGGGGAAGTGCTATTCAGATCTGGTCACCAAACATGGCTTAAATCATTGAAAGCAACGTTTCGTTAGGATGGGACAGCATTTTTCCACGAACAAAAAAAAATAGCCAGAAAAAAAACGCAATTTCGTAAAGCAAGCAATCTCATGTAGTTCATGTGGGTAAATATTATATTTTGTATGACGGTACTCAGGGAAGAAATAAAGGATTTTAATGCAATCACTTTTGACATTAAAAAAAATTGTGTGTTACATAACGGATCTTTACGATGGTATTAGGTTTTTTTTTTATTCAGGTGCTAAAATCACAACGAAAGGCTTTTAATTTGCTGATTCCTAACAGCATTTGAAATAATATTTTTTAATTTTAACATTTGGATGTCATGAACTTTCAAAGAGGTAATTTAAAAATTTGGTGTCAAAACGGCGCAGTCGATTTGATGCTCATGATATTATAAATGTCTTTACTGTCAACGAAGAGCCGGTTATAACAGGTATTAAAAAAATGAAAAAAATTACTGTTTAGATTTTTGTATTGTTTATTATTAACTTTTCATGCCTCAGACACATTCTGTCAGACGATCGGAGTATTTCCGCTTTGCAATAAAATCCACATAAATAGAATATTCCTGAACGCTTCCAAAAACTAATAACAGTTTTAAAAAGGTGTTTAAATACACTCTCGTATTTTATTATCAGAAATAAACATATAATTTTCCAAATATAAATTTTTGACTGCAAACTTAAAACATAAAATGAAAAGGCTCGAATGTATAATGTACGTTAAAGACACCTCATTTTACTGTCGTTTCATATAAGAAAATATTTTATGAAAAATTCTGGTCGGTACCTTTGGTTTCATTAAAGTGCACGTTTTAATTCGTCTTTTGTTAATTTTTTTAAACTTTTGGATAAAAAAGCATGGTGCTTTCTCTTTCTATCACCGTTTAGATCACATTTTTTATCACAACAGTAAGAAAGTTACAACGATTTCTGTGCATGAGTTGTTCCCGAAAGAGATTTTTTTTTCCTGATAGGTTAAATGAATCTTCGTAAGTTTCTGTACGTATGTAAAACACTTTATCTATACAAATATGCCAACCAGTTTCATGAAGGTGTTTAATTTAATTTTGTTTTTCATGTGAATACTTCACAAAAGTCTCCACTGCTCCCAACCGTCTGGGGCCAATGAGACTGGCATCCCAATATTGTAATAATGTAGTGAAGGGGGAATGGATGAAGAAAAGAAAGTCATGGAAGTACATGGCTAAATTTGCCCTAAATGAAAAAATTACACTTGGTTTTAGTATAATATTTTTATATTTGTCAGTGGGTGAGAACCCTTTTCAAAGGTTGCCCAATGACCTCGAAGTCTACCGAAGCGCTACTGACGGGAAAAGGGTGCCTTCCCTACGAATTAAAAATGTTCACTGGATATGACCATTATTACTAACATATTATTAGAGAAATTAGCAACGATATTCTACAAATACGATAGTTTGAGTGGGAGTTGGTTTCCAATATAATGGTCAAGCGAATTGATGAGGAGTCATATAAGATGAATATATTAAGAAGTTAATTATTCATTACGTGTCGGTACCGTTGTGATGTATTAATAGATTTCACCTTTGAAATATAATGTATATTTTGCACTTAGTGTGGAGGGGGAGGGGTATTTCATATTATTTATTATACTATATATTATCTCTTCAGCACACCTACACGTAACAGCAAGTATCGAATCCAGTGGTGTTCGACAATGTTTTTTAGACTTTGGACTTCACTGAATGTAAAAAAAACATTTGTGATGTGTTGTTTAGGTCTAATAAGCCAAAGCAGGCACCAAATATTTTACGATTATATTTTATGAAGATTTTTTTTTACCAAAAGTGAAACGTGTCAAAATATTCTTGTCGATAGTAAATATTTGAAAAAAAAAGTAAAATAAATAAAACTTTTTAATTTCAACACAATAATGAAATGGTTTTACAAAAAAATCCAAGATTCATAAAAATACTGATTTCGGTAATATGTGCGTCCTGCGTAACTCTGGTACAATGACCTAAAATTTGTTTTGAATTTAAGCGTAATTTCCAAATGAAAAATAAAAAAAACTAATTTGGGCTTTCTTTGCTTTTTGCGTTACTCTTATTCAATGAACTCAACTTTACTTTGAATTTAAGTGCGAAGATTTCAGACAAGTGAAAAAGTACCTACTGATAATACAATATGGAACAGTTTTGTCAATAATTACTATCCCGTGATTTCTCGTGGGTCTGCGCTAGTGCGTAAATAAAAGCCGATTGTGTTTTCAATCGTTCGCCTTGAAAATGCTAAATAATGTTATTCAAAGCTTGTCAAGACGTGTTTCGTATCCCTAGTAAATAAACTAAATCAATTTATATATGTATGAAGACAAATATGTAATGGTACTGACTCCTCTGAGACTAAGACCCAAGGCGACTACCCATATTAGCTAAACAGTCTCTCTCTACGTTATTCTCTCATTCTCTAAGATAAATCGGCCGAATTAAATGCTTATGCAGACTATGTCTGTGTGAACTTTGTGTTATAAAAAAATATGCCAACTGCCAATACTTGATTATTTTCTTTCTTATGATGGAAAAGCAAAAATGACTCTCGTTTTGATTCTGATTTGTTCAAACTCACGTATTTTTATCAACCAAATGGTTTTTAAGTTATTTCTAAATTTATTGTGCACTGTCGGTCAAGGTGTTTGTCAATGATTCTTATCAATATAGCCTAAATATCGCAAGAAACCGTTTTTCTGGTGGAATCTAGGATGTATTTATTACTGCGAAAATATTTTACTATCTTGCACCGCTTCAATAGCCTCTGCATTTTTGCTTTTAAAAAAGTAAAAACTATTATGGATTTAATATACAATCACATAGATCAACAAACGCTGAACCGAAATATATTAGTTTTATTATATATAAATAATTCACGGAATAAGTAAATCGTCATTTGAAAACGATTAAGACCGTAAGAGACGTCCTATGCTTGGTCGGTGGGTTCTGACAAATCTTACACCGCTACCTCAAGGGTTAATTTTCAAAGTTGCGCTGCATAGACTTGCAGACGGGTTACCACTGTGGTAGACAAATTATGTCAAAAGAATTTCCTGTATTAAATTATTTACATTGGGATTTTTTGATTTCATTCCGACTCGAGTGGGATTGACTTTTCTGTTAACCGACAAAACCAATGTATGACGTCATGCGTACCCCGTCGGATTTCGATCGTTTTGGCGGGCTTTGTAAATAAAAAATTCTTGTATTTAGGTAAGAAGGTGAAATTTCATTAAAAAATTAATGGAATTCGTAATAAGACGTGCTTCCCCTAGAATTGTATTTTATAAAATGTTGCTTGGTAGTGGTGGATCTGTTGGTAATCTGAAGTGAATACATGTCTTAACCACAAAATCTAGGATTTTTGTTTAAAGTAGTAATTCCGGATAAGACCCTAAAACATTTTATCTTTATTCATTGTTTCGAATGTTATGTCATAGAAGCCACTCTACCCAAATGGCAGTTCCCTTTATAATAGTTAATTATTTGAACCCTCGCGGGAACCTAAACAGTAAACATCCCCAACTGTTTATCATATTGAATTATGTATAAGGTCTCCCTCTGAATGAGTGGTGAGGTCCTGTAAAACGCCTGAGTTTTGATGATACCGTATATTAATATATACCATAAAGTGATGTGAAAACAGTAAACCAACCGAAAACACGATATCGATTTTAATTATTATAGAAATATTGCCTGAAAAACAGAAGCCTTAACCCCAGGATATGGTTTAATATAAACAACTTTAAAGAAATAATCCTTCTTGAATACCACTTTAAACAGTATACTGAAATATCTACACCTTACAGGTATATTTTTATATCCAATGAATTGTATTAGGTTTTAAATTCAAAATGGTTTCAGGGGAAACACATTGCACCTCACATCAGAGTTGATTGTAATAACATTATTGCTCTACAGAGACAACCGGTCAGAAATAAAACTTTGCCGAAAGTGGCTTTAAACATGTTTAGTAAACAGATCTGTATTATTGAGTACTTTCCAACCTTCATATTCTATTAATTCTTTACCTGTTCCACTTCTCGAAGCCTCACAGCAATCGTAAATTTCGTATATCGTAATTTCACACGATCCTGACAGTATCAGTTTTGGTGTAATATTAAAATTTCTCGAAGAATTTTTGACTGTAAAATTCATTGTAGGACCGGAGGAAATGATAATATATAGTTAGGAGTTAATAGGTACAATTTTACATTGGTATTCTGATATCAAAATTATAAGTTTCACAAACGACACAGCACAAAATGATAAGTTTTACATACTGTACATAAATAGAAAAATGGAGGTTAAATAAAAAAAAACAATAAAAAACAAAAAAGGAAACAGACAGGGATATACACTAGGGTGTCCCAAAAAAATTAAAGTTGTTATTTTTGAACGCATACCCTCTAATTTTGTTTTAATAATAAAAAAAAACTTGTAAAAAAAATTTCGTTTACTTTGGACAACTGCAACCCGTGCCGACTTGCATCGAAAGATGTTAGTACTTGTACATTAAGACGCCAGCGAGCAAACGTGTTGATGAGCTTGTAGTAACTTGCTTTTTTGTTAGTAAACGAAAATCACTGGTTCAGGCAAGATGTGGTTAGATTTACGCACTTCTAAAAAGAGTATATTTTTAATAGGAGTCGTAAAACACCAAATATCGGGTTCTAAACTACCATCTAATGGACAAGTTCTTGAAATTTTGTTCTACAATATCCGGAAAGTGAATTTAACTGTCAATTTATACCAAATATAGCCATAGTTGGTATTAAAAGCTGTGTTTGAAGTAAAAATCAGTCAAGTGACTACAAGCCCTGACATACCACTCTTCAAAAAGTTTCGAGATAACTGTAAAAATGTTGATCCCGATAAAATTCAGTGCTACAGAGAAAATCTCACATTGCACCTAACCGCTTCCGAAATCGATGATTTGCCTGACTTTTACCGTACTGCATTGACAACAAAAATACTTGGAGATGACTATTGAGAGTTTTTAGAGCTCTGTGTGATAGTTTTAGGAGGAGATACAGCGAGAAAATTTAAGATTCGGCCTCCAGGTGCTCGATGGATGGCAAAGGCGCTTTATTCCTTGAAAATATCATTAATTTGTGCGCAATTTAAAATTACCGGTAAGTATAAGGCGGCACTTTTAGACGTTTGCCTGTTCATAGTAACATCTTATGTCAAGCCATGGTTACAATGTATTATAGCAGTTAAACCACCTTACCAGGACTTGTGCTTTTTGAAATCGATGAAGGCTTACGAAAAAATTGATGAAAACATCTCAATGGCAGCTTTATTTCTGTTCACTAAGCAGTTATGGTATTTGACCGATGAAGGATCTATTTTATCGCTGTTTGAAGACGCTGTGGATCAAACTAAAATAAAAATGCTCGAAATATCAAAAAAATAATTTATCAACCCATGACAAACGTTATATCCCATCGAAGGAAGATCTTGATGGTAAATTGTATGGTAAGTTTATTAAGTAGTTTAAATTATGTTTTGTATTGAGGTGTTTGTTCATATCATAATTTAGTGACTTTTGTTTCAGAGAAAAATATTTACGACTTCATTTCAGTCAAGAGCAAGTATTTGTTTGATCGTCTGAAAACAGATGCCAGTTTTCTTAACGAATTCCCTACGATGTGGTCAAATAATGCTTCGTTTCAAAAAGTCAGAAAGAAGGTGTTGCCGCTGAGGGTAGTGAATGATACAGCTGAAAGAACTGTTAAGTTAATGCAAGATTTTCATGGCTTAATCTCACGGTCGAAGAGGAACAAAAATAATTTTTGTTACGATGCGTTCAGGAACACCGGAAGATTTATCCTGACTGTAAAAAACAAACTATGAAGACCAAATTGAATCAATAAACCATTTTTAAATATAAAATACTACATAATTGAACATTTGTGCATTTTTAAATTTTATTTATCCATCAAAAATGAATGTTGAAAATCCTTCCATATTAACTCTGTACCATATGTTTGGCATCAAGTCGGCACGGGTTGCCGGTGTTTAATCAAAATAATATTTATTAAATGAGTTATTCGGATCAAATGAAATAAAATAAGAGGGTATGCATATTTAAATTCATGAAAAAAAAATTCTTCCTTATGTCCTGGGACACCCTAATATACACATAAACACAAAGCCAAGGTAGGAATATATAAGTAGGTACTTAACCACTGATAAATTTGTAAAAATAGATTATGCTCGATTACAAATAGAGGGGATAGGAAAGGAGAGAAAGAAACAAAAATATGCCTTTAAAGCATTATTTTGAATTTTTCTAATACGCTGGCTGTTTTTATACATATCTAATTCAATTTAATTTAATTACTAACCTCACTAGGACTAACCTGTATTGTGACTACAATATTGTTGCATGAATATCGATACCCAATAAGCTGAAGGAACCTATTTCGAAATTTTAGGGTGACGATGTGAAATAACATATTTTGCTGTTAATTAAAAAGAACAAAGATGAAAATTAGAAGAAAAAATTCAATATTTTATGCGATTATTTATTTAGGAAGTAGACGAGAAAAAATACACATAAAAAAATAAATTTACATAACTACCACGAATAAGTACGTAGATTAAGTAGAATAGAAGCCAACAAATAACTTACCTCGCATTTGTAATTATTACTCATTTACTATTATATAACATGTTTTTAAACATATTAATTAGTAAAGATTAATACTTATTCTTATCTCAGACGAAAATACTGATATATTGTATGAAAATACGTAATCGGTACACTAACCATGTAAAATTCAATATTCCACCCACCTTATCACTTGCAATTAAATGTATTCTGTATGTTTAAATAAATAATATATACATTTTTCGAAGTGCCCGGAGCGAATGGAACTATAGAAAACGCAATACTGCTGAATTTGTTAACCGGAAGCTAGAGAAGGAGAAATGAATGAAAGTGGTAGGAAGGAAGTACGTCATGAAGCGGTGGGATTAGTATATGACGCTGTATACTTCTCTCTTTACTCCCACGAGCATTACGTGGCATGATAAATCCTAAAGTTAAACAAATAAATTTTAAGGCAAATACCTTTCAGCAAACCGTAAGAAATATTATCAATAATTCTCTTTTTAAGTCTTCAGTAAATCATCTGAAATCCTTTTTCCATTTCGAACGCCCAAATCTTTTATGCTTTGTAACAGAAAAAAATAAATACTAACCTACGTAGTATCCATCTTTCAAAGTAAATTGATGACTTCAAGGGGCAGTTTTTCATGGGACTAATTCAGAAATATGTTTGCGACGGGAATACATATTTTAAAGTTACTCTTTGCTTTCGATATCTCTTGATCTTCTGACATCTTACCTTCCGTATTGAGCGGCTTTGAGCTCTGTAAGGTTGTAAATATCTATGCTAATATTGTCGTCAGAATGGTAGTGATTCTATTTCGTTCGTATCATTTGGAAAAAGCTTTGAGATCTTACAAAATCCTTAAATCCTCTTAAAAAAAATAGTAAATACTATATTATCTAGTATTTCGGAAACCCGTTAAACCATTTTTAGGTTTATTTTTATATTTATTTTGTGTTTAGTGTCTTAAAAAACATGGGCACCTAAACATATGAAGTAAAATGCCACGTAGATTGCTCTGTTTTGGCACGGAGTTAATCCTTGCTTTATCCATAATCCTACATCATTGGTGTCTGATATTAACTAGTTCGCTTTGACCAATCATTCCACGTCTACTTACGTAGTGTTGGGAAGGATGCACTACAGAACATATTACAGAATGATTTTGTAAGAGGTACTCAAATACTTAAATGAGGTATGGAATGTTGAGGTGTCCCACCTCAAATGAGGTGTGAATAATGTCCCAACTCCTTTTATTTGTATTGATTAATACAAACAAAAAGAGTTAGGACAAATAATACATATGTGATTTGTTTTTTTTTTTTAATCCACATGCGCGGCATATATTCTTCCTACTCATCGTTTTTCTGTAAGCCCAACTGTCACTATGAAATAGTGAATCTATTAGGACAGATAGATAGGTAGATAAATTCTCCAGTAGCGAGTAATCAGACATATATTCCGACCCACTGATTTTGCCAAGCAACTGTGTTTTTTGTATCAAATAATGACTCATATTACTAGAACAGAATGGCCTACCACAGTGGCAACGGCCATTGAACTCGGGTAGTTCAGTTATCATTATAAATATGGGTTTGGTTACGTTTCTTTTATATGTGCATACACTGTTTCGAACAAAACTGTCGGCAGTATATCCAGTTAACAGGTTTGATGAACAGATCAAAGAACTAAGAAATTAGAAACCTACTTATTAGACCCCTATTAAGAGGATAGACTTTACTTCTTAGAGCTGTACCACAGTTAAACCATATAGAACTACTTTATATTTTTTAACAGTTGAATAATTATATTGTATAATTTATTATTGGCATAACCCCGCTGGCAAGCGTTGTCGCTTTCATTTGCGAAAAATCTTACATACCTATGTGTATAATAATAAATGAATGCTTTCTCCCATCATCTCGACTAATAATAATTGCAAATATATTGCAAGTTGTGGTCGTAAAAATAAAATAAATCGCTAAGATTATTGTACGAATTTAGCTAAAAAATACCCTCGGAAGGCGAAACAGTGGTCAAGCGTTAAAAAACTATATAGCAGAACATTTTTTAAAACCTTCCTAAAAATTATATTAAAACATATAAGTTGTGTAAAAATATATTTTTTTAAAAAACGAACCAGCGTGTTAGATCTAGGATATATTATTAAACTGGCTGTATATGGATGGCGAGTGTTTTTCGAAAAAAAAAGAATTACCTGTCACAGATAAAAACACACGCGTATTCAAAATAAATGCAACTTGGGTCGAAATTTCAAAGCAATCGGTAAAGAACTTTTAGATATGATTTTGAAAAAACGAACATTAACATTTTTATTTATATAGATTTAATATTCCTTAGCAAAATCATTTATCTAGAATACATTCAGAAATATTCCATATATTCGGATTTTATTTTATATTCATACAAATACACACAAATTCTCCGACTTTCTTATAAAAAATTCTTATTAAACCTGCAATACGAGTACATTATTTTACAAAGAAGTATTACTGTACTAAGACCGCAATAGAGATTATCGTATTATCTGCTTATAATTTTATAAGATTTAAATAACGGTGTTTTGAATCCCTTTTGACTACAACATAAAAAAGAGTGATTTCAAGTTTATTTTGTTTTAAAATAGCTCTTGACATATAAACCTAAAATTTTTGTTATAAAATATTGATAAGAGAGCAAATAAAAAATATCTTTGTTTACGATTTGAGTATTTTGAAATTAAAAATAAATTTTACGGCAACTAAAGGTTTTAGAAACTAGTAAAGGGTTAACAACTTTTGGGGCCGGCTCTACATTTCGATGCATCTTAACCAATCGAGCGACTTTTGGCACGTTATGAAATATTTGCAAAAACGTTTTGAGTGATCACTTGCCAAATTTGTAGAACCTAAACATAAGGGGAAAACGGCAAAATCTAGGGGATTAATTGGTTTTAAACCACATTTAGCAGTTCATTGGTTCACATTTTTTTTTGTTTTTCTTTATTCCTAAAAATTTATATGATTACAATTATTTTGTTTTCTACAACCCCCATACTAGGCGATTATTGAATGATATTAATTAAATAATATGATAAATGTATAAATATACAACTAACAACGGTTAAAAGACAACACATAACGGATATTAACCCTATAGCGGACGATTTTTATCACACTTGATGGAAAAAATTCCAACTCACCTCAAAAAAGTTAAATTATAAAATCGACTCTAAATTCAATCGTCTATTAAAGAGTATTAAAATCATGAAAAGTGATGAAACAAAAACTGGAAGTAGGTTAAATAGTTACCCTCGTAAAGTATAACCTAGTTTTTGTTTCATCTCGGCATGGATTTATATTATTTCTATGTAGCATGTGTACTTTTATTAGATTGTAACAAGCACGTCAAATGAAAACGCACCCTAAAAATTGACATACGACGTAAACGAGCAAAAATATCGTACGCAAAAGATCGTAAGCAAAAAGATCGTATGCAAAAGACCGTTTAGCAAAAAATATCGTATGCAAAAGATCGTATGCAAAAGATCGTAAGCAAAAAGATCGTACACAAAAGACCGTTTAGCAAAAAAGATCGTATGCAAAAGATCGTAAGCAAAAAGATTGTATGCAAAAGATTGTATGCAAAAAATATGTTCATTATCATAAGCGCATTTGATCGTAAATTTCCATTTGATCGTAAATTTAAAAATGATCTTAAATACGACAATGATGATAAATACTCGTAATTACAATGTAAATTATGTTTACAAATGTTAACTTCAGGAGCAAACAAGCTGTTTACATACTGTGTGTGCATTATTTTATTGACATAATATTACCTGGATATATTTATTGTTAAGTGTTATTTAGATTTGTTAATAACTACTAATAACAACTCTGTAAAACCAGCATTCAAGATGATGACAAGTATTAAAATGTATCGTTTTGTATGTTGTGTAATACAACAATTGAGCAGTTACCAGCTGTCAAAGTATCTTCCGATATTTTTTTGAAATCTTTGAGAATTTGAAGTGAAATAGTAACAGAAAACTGTTCTAGTGAATTAATCCTAAATTGATACACAAGTTAGTGAATCCTAAATAAAAATAAACCCAATAGAACAAACTTTATCTGACAAATTCTAACTATCTTTGAATAGAATTTGTCAACACTATATTTTTCAGTATCCAATAAGTGCAAATGTAAAGTGAACAAAACAGTGGCTTTCCATAGCAATTAAATAATAATAATCAGCTGATTAGTTCAACATAAAGCAAAAGAATATCAGTTAAAAACTTTTATCAACTTAACCTAGAAATTGGCAATAACAATTTGGACAATTAATAGTGGATACAAAAAGTGATACTCAAAACAATCAATTTGACATTAAATCATCTGCGGTTTTACTCATCATACATAAAAATTAATAATTAAGTATAAAAATAAATCTCAAATGCAATAAATAATACTAAAGTTGATATTGATTATTTATTTTTATCTTATCACATCTATCGACCAACAGACGAAGCTTAATCTGCTGCCAAAAACACCATAAATAGTTGCTGCCAATAGATGTCACTCTAGCCCAAAATTGAAATTTTATAATATCCAAAATAATATAAAAATCATTTAAAAATGGCTCCCAAAAGTGATTCAATGGAACAAAAATTAGAATGTTTCAAAGAACAATTGTTACTAACAATGAGTGACAGAATTGACCTTCAACTAAAAAATTTTCTAAAAAAAGATGTCAATAAAATATTCTTAGACATTAAAAAAGAAATTCAGGATATAGTTAAGAGCGTAGAATTCTGCTCTAACAAAATTGATGATTTCGAAAATGAATTAAAAAAAACCAATGAACATCAAAAAAAAAATGAATCGAAAATTGAAGAACTACAAAAAGAAATAAAAAATCTTAAACAGTCAGTAAACCATATCCAACAGAGCTCACTAGAAACATCCATTGAAATTCAAGGAATCACACTGAAAAAAAATGACGACATCAGAAAACCAGTAGAAATGCTGATGTCGACACTAGACTGTAGTGACCTCCTAAAAAATAACTCATTGGTGAATTACTATAACAACCCGGTGAAACAAATTATTACTATTCAATTTGATACAAAGGAAACGAAGGATAAGGTCATCAAACAAAAAAAAAATAAAGGAATCTTCACTCCCAAGGACATCAGGTACTCAGAATCAACTGAAAAAATATTCATAAATGATAAACTTACCCCAAAGAATAAACAACTTCTTTGGTTAACAAAATCTACCAAATCTTTGGGATATAAATACGTTTGGACGAAGGATGGAAATGTATTACTGAGAAAGAACGAAGAATCCCCTATAATAAGAATAAATGATGTTAACGACATTCCAACCCAATAACCATGTACCTACTAGAGTAAGAAATTTATATAATTAAATTTGAAAATGGATTACTATGACGATTTTTCGGTCCCAGACACTAAGGTTTATGAAAATATGACAGAACTAAATAACTACATAATTGAGGGAAATACAGATTTCAATTTAATAAATTTAAATATAAGAAGCATACGCAAACATTTTGATGATTTCTGTATTTTCCTCAATTCTCTAGATTTTCGTCCAAATGTAATCATACTTACCGAAACGCAAATGCGTGACTCAATACCCTACCACATCTCCGATTATGAGACTTACTCACTACCCTGTAAACATACTTCTCACGATGGTCTCTCAATATTTTACAGTTCAAATAAAATAACTAACGTAATAATTAATATCCCCAAATTTAAGTATTCTAATGCCATACATTTATCCTTCACACATAACAGTAAAACATACTCTATACTTGCTATATATCGCTCCCCTTCCTTAGACTCTAAATCCTTTATTACAGAACTTAAATATTTTATAAATGAAAATAATTGCAATCAATCCGATTTCTCATTTATTGTAGGTGATATAAACATCAACATTGATAATTCGATCCTAAACCCTATTGCAAACGAATATCTAAATGTAATATATAGCGAGGGTTATCTGTCTTACATAAATAAACCCACTAGATATGGCCATCACGCTGATTCTTGCCTCGATCATATATTACTCAAAACTAATAAAAATTTTATACCCAGATCAGCTGTCCTAAAATTCGATATCACAGACCACTACCCAACCTTTTTCGGTCACAGTAAATTAAATTTTCATCATACAACTAAAGAACAACAAGTGGAAAAAAATAAAATTAACTACCAAACACTAAACAATTCTCTAAAAAAAGAAACTTGGAACCAAGTTTTATCCAATGATGACCCAAATCAATCACTGAATACATTCTATTATATATTAAATAATAATATCAAAAATAGTCTAGAATTAACACGAACACCTAAAAGAAAACATAAAAAAATTAAACCATGGATCACGCGTGGACTGATAATTGCAAGTCAACACAGGAACAAACTGTACAAAACTTACAAAAACCATGAGAATTACTGTATGGTAAAAGGTGTACCATCTAATGGAAATTTACGTCAGCAATACATAATCTATAGAAATTTTTTTAATATTCTTATGAAGAAATGTAAACAAGAATACTATGCAAACCAATTGCAAAAAGCTGATAATGATTCTAAAAAAACATGGCAAGTCATAAATGAAATAACGAATAGAACACACAAAATAAAAAGATTTCCCGAAAAAATTGTAACAGACGATAAAATAGTCATAACGGATGTAGGAAAAATCGCAAATAAATTCAATGATTTCTTTACAAACGTTGCCGCAGATTTAATAAATAATAATCCCTCATTTCAAAACAGTATACATAAATCAACCCAAATAGACATACCCACCCCCGAATATACTCCTAATTTATCTCAATTTAAACGGATAACTGAATCTGAAATTATAAAACACATTGACAATCTTAAAACAAATACAGCCAATGGTCCAGATGAATTAAGCTGTATCACAATCAAGTCTATTAAACAACACATTTCTATGCCCTTACAACACATTTTTAATTCCTGCCTTGAAAAAAACATTTTCCCAAATGCATTTAAACTCTCAATTATTGTACCCATACATAAATCTGGATCGATCTCTAAACTTGACAACTACAGACCAATATCGCTGATATCCCAACTTGCAAAGATATTAGAAAAAATCATAAAGATACAAGTACTAGAGTTTCTAGAATCTAATGCACTCTTGTCACCACACCAATATGGTTTCAGATCAGGTCTTAGTACTGATGATGCTTTATTTAATCTAACAAAAAAATTATACACCAATCTAGATTCAAATATGAAAAGTTTAACAATATTCTTAGACCTAAAAAAGGCTTTTGATACCGTCAATCATAATAAACTGCTTGGAAAACTTAATAATATGGGAATCAAAAACAATTGTCTGTCACTTTTAACAAATTATTTACTTGATCGCAGACAATCCACAAAAATTGGCGTAAATATTAGTAAACCAGCATCTATGAGACATGGGGTTCCACAAGGAACAGTTATAGGTCCGCTTTTGTTTCTAATTTATATTAATGACCTATGTAATATTAGTATTCCGGGAAAACTTTTCTCGTATGCTGATGATACTGCAATCACAGTTCATGGTAAATCCTGGGACGAGGTCTCTAAAAATGCAAATAAGTGCACAATTATTGTCAAAGAATGGCTCAATCAAAACCTTCTAACTCTGAACTGTGAAAAAACTATATATATTCCTTTTTATAATACCAAAAAAGCGGCACCCTTAACTCATCTAAGTATAAGGTTTCACAAAAATACTTGCAATCCTGTCCTATGCACTAACTGTACAGAAATGAAATCGGGGAATACAGTTAAATATTTAGGAATTATAATAGACAGCCAACTCAAATGGACAAATCATGTAGAAAAGCTTGTTAATAAACTTAGATATTTAACTTATATTTTTAAACGTTTAAATAACATAGTAGATATCAAAAGAATCAAATTGGTGTATCATGCATTGGTGCAATCATCAGTATCTTATGGAATAATTGCATGGGGGGGGATTTATAACACCCATATTAAGCCACTAGAAATAACACAAAAACTAATACTAAAAATAATGTTGCATAAAGATATGACCTACCCCTCCTTGCAATTATTCGAAGAGGCTAAATTGTTAGAGATAAGAAAAATTTACTGTACACAATGTTTAAAATATATATTTGCTCGAAATTTTCTTTTTATAAAAAATGAAAATCGGTCTAGTAATAGGGTAAATAATGTATTTAAAGTTCCACTGTGCAAAACAAGGCTTGCGCAAAGACATGCTTATTTTATTACACCAAAAATTTATAATGCACTCTATACCAATACAGAAATCAAATGTGAAAATATATCATCCTACAGGAAACATAAAAATGTAATAAAGTCTTGGATAAATACCATAGATATTAATATTTACCTGCTGTAACATCTGATCTTAATCTCTATTAACTTTTAACAAATCCTTATTAACTTTTATTTTTCATATTTAATCCCGTAAATACAGTAAATAATGATTTTACTATAAATATTTTCATTCTTTTCTTTTCAATTTTCTACAAAGATAAAATATGTATATTTAGAGTAATTTTAACTGAACTGCCTTAAAGAAACACAAGTATACCCACGAACTGGCGATGCCTATGTGGGATTTTTTTGCTATCATACATTTATGCATATTATTATTTTTATGTATATGCTGTTTATGAACTCGTGTGTGTGTACGTGTATTGTGTGTGTATGTTATGTATGGTGTGTAATACACTATATATGTATACATATGTGCATGTGTACATATACTTTTCTGTAATTCGCATTGTTTCTTTCTTTTTTTTAATATGTATGTAAAAAACATAATTTGTATTTTAAAACCATGTATGTAACAAAAAAAAAAAAAAAAAAAAAAAAAAAAAAAAAAAAAAAAAAAAAAAATTTAATGTAGATCCTAGGAAACAAATTGTACAGCGCCCTTGAGGTGATTTTTCACAAAAACGGCGCTCTACAAATTATCCAATTATTATTATTATTATTATTATTTGCATATAATTTGCCTACGATTATTTGAAAGTTACGATCATTTGATCACGATCATTTTACCTACAACGGTAAACATCACCGTCGAACTCACAACATTTTGTATTATTATTCAGCGATGTTCGAAAGCGACAGAGAAGATTAATAATATCCGGGAAGTGTTTCCAGTTGATACTGTTAATACTCCGATAACAATTATTGGGAGTATGTTGTACTAATAATTAACGTAAATTATTGCAATTTTCCATCGTGTAATCGTGCTGCACATTTAAGTGTAAAGCAAGCCCGTTTAAAGTGCTTGCAGTGCAGATACGTACAGTAATTGGTTTTTGAATGTTTAATTCATCTATTACCAAACAAAAAAATTAACGAATAAAATATTACTTTTATTTCTAAGTACATCTATTTTAAAACTTTAAAAAAAAAGGTTCTGCTGAAAATTGTAATTACCTTCCCTGGGACTGCAGTCAACCGCGCAACAGACCTTGCCAAATGTAATGTCATCCGATTTCAGAGAAATTAGTAAATATCCGCGTCCGTGTACGTGATTGACCCCAAACGTTTTCTTGAATGTCTGACATAACAGCCATTCTAACAATATAATACTTTACCTGCTTGTCACCAATACCTTTAATGAGTAATATAAAGATGTCATGAATGTCATTACCATTTTAACAATATAATACTTTAACTGATTATATGCAATACCTTTAATGAGTAAAATAACATGTTCATAAAAGTCTGACATAACCAATTTTTTTATTAACCCTTCGGGTTCAAGTCTCATAAACTTTGCCGGAATTTCGGAATGCTTCCGAGGTATCTAAAGTGTATACTATATATTGCTTATTTTTGAAGTTGTTAAAAAAACATTATTTTAGAAACTTGATAAAATTATCTTTGCAATGTTTTTATTTGAAATAAACATTGATAATTATAAAAAATATTTTTTGAATATCAAACATGAAAATGTTAACAAAAAAACTCACCGAGACATTTTGACTCGGAACGTCAAAAATTTTGTAAGAATTCAATATTTACAGAAAACATTCCTTTTGTGTTGGTAATTATTAAGAAAACTGACACTTCACTTTTTACGCCGTTTATACAATAAAAATAATATTTTAACTTTCAACTGTCAATACAGAAAAAATCCTGCCGATTCGTAATCATCCATTTTGACATTATTTATTTATTTTATACTAAAATACTTGTATAATGTATGGACGCCCCGGTCAGATCTGTCATTCAGAGTCTCTAATGGATTATGATGTTTGTGGCTAGTAATGTATGGACGCCCCGGTCAGATCTGTCATTCAGAGTCTCTAATGGATTATTATGTTTGTGGCTAGTAATATATGGACGCCCCGGTCAGATCTGTCATTCAGAGTCTCTAATAGATTATGATGTTTGTGGCTAGTAATGTATGGACGCCCCGGTCAGATCTGTCATTCAGAGTCTCTAATGGATTATGATGTTTGTGGTTAGTAATGTATGGACGCCCCGGTCAGATCTGTCATTCAGAGTCTCTAATGGATTATGATGTTTGTGGCTAGTAATGTATGGACGCCCCGGTCAGATCTGTCATTCAGAGTCTCTAATGGATTATGATGTTTGTGGCTAGTAATGTATGGACGCCCCGGTCAGATCTGTCATTCAGAGTCTCTAATGGATTATGATGTTTGTGGCTAGTAATGTATGGACGCCCCGGTCAGATCTGTCATTCAGAGTCTCTAATGGATTATGATGTTTGTGGCTAGTAATGTATGGACGCCCCGGTCAGATCTGTCATTCAGAGTCTCTAATGGATTATGATGTTTGTGGCTAGTAATGTATGGACACCCCGATCAGATCTGTCATTCAGAGTCTCTAATGGAATATGATGTTTGTGGCTAGTAATGTATGGACGCCCCGGTCAGATCTGTCATTCAGAGTCTCTAATGGATTATGATGTTTGTGGCTAGTAATGTATGGACGCCCCGGTCAGATCTGTCCTCCAGAGGCTCTAATGGAATATGATGTTTGTGGCTAGTAATGTCCTTCCGAGGTCTGAAGGGTTAACAGAGTGATTACATATTGCTAGAAGTAAGTAAGAACACCAATAATTGTACATCAGATATGAAATTAATATTAAAAAATTTACTGAGTAATAATAAAAGCTTGTATACCAACCGTCCAATGACGGTCTACAACAGTATATTATTTCAAATAATCTGAATAAGGGTAAGCATTTAATATATGTTCCAACTGTTAATTAATACCTCCCTAATTGAGAATAACTCGTTTTAAGGAGGAGATGTGGTCTTAAGTTTTAAAGAAATAGTTTATATAAACATTAAAATTGTGAACATATTTGGACAGAATAACATATTTCCAATACGCTAAACATTGCCAATTAGAAAAAAAATTACAGAGAATATTCCTGTGTCTATATATACTCGTATAATAATATATCGTACCACACAAGCAAATTAGTTTGAAGTAAAGTGTATTTTAAGTTTATTCTTAAAATTTTCATATTTTTTCAGCTTGTATTTCTTATTAAAATATTTAATGGCTGAGTATGAATAATGGTGTTGTGCCGTTGTTGTGTAGAGTTTAGGGATTATTATTTGTCCCGTGGTTCTCGGTCTGGTACTCAATGACTCTATTATTAATTACCTTCTAACAATAAAATACTTAGGACGGGTTATTTACACAGAGTTTGAACAATTCATCAAATTTCAAAGTTGATTTTTAAGATGGTTCTATTCAAGTTCTCTTATTATTTTTTTTAATATCATATCAGTCGGTCATATTGTCAGGGTACTTGGAAACCTACTAAACTAAAGGGTACTTGGTTTGTCTTTCTTTCTTTCTTTGAGATAATTATATATAAATAAATAAAGTCATTCATTTTAAATGGTAGGTACAAAATGAGAACATCGTAGATATTTACCAATACTGAATTTAAAATTATTTTCAAATTATCTGTTTGTTTTCAACTTATTATCTTCATAGTTGTCAAGAACCTTTCGGTGACTGAGTTGGCATCGCTAGTTTAATTTGTCAATTTCTCGGCTGGTTAGGTACTCATCACACAAGCAACATTTTAAGCTCACTGTGGTGGTAGAAAAAGATTTTCAAATATTGTCAGGTTATTCGTAACCGGGAATGTGTCTTCCTTAAAAAAATAGATCCGTTATCAAAACGGTACCAAGCTAATGGATAAATATAAACAAAACCGTTGTTTGGACAAAAAAATAGCGGGAAACATATTTTATGGAAAGGGAAATAATGGAAATGATTTTATAATAAAAACTTCAAATAATTTAGCACTCAGGATGGGTTGTTTCAGAGAATTTGAACAATTCATCAAATTTAAAAGTTAATTTTAAAGTTCTGTGAAGGTTCAATTTAAGTTCTGTTATTATTTAAGTTTTGTGAAACATCTGGTTAATAACGATATAATAATAGAACTTCAATATCAGCTTTGAAATTTGATGAATTGTTAAAACAAACCGTATTACGTTACGTAATTAAATGCAAAATATCAATTTTTTGAAAAACTTTCAATTGAAAAATTTTAATATTTTCACGAATTCGTAAACTAGCGTGATGTAAAATCATATTATCAATAACAAATAAAAACATTAAATGTGTTATTTTTTGCTTTGTTTGCCTTTTGTTTTGCACTGAGAGGAATTGAAAACAAATCAAATTTTGATTAAAATCTGTATTATATTCGATGTATTGACCGTCAAACAACCGACAACGCTTATAAACCAACAAAGTCGATGAATTTGTATTTCGTACATTATTGACTGTTTTTTACAATTTTTTTAATAACAGAAAAGTTAACAACCATATTATTGACAGCTTAGTTCTTAGGTTCTGCTTTAACTCGACCGTTTGGCATTTCATCTGGCTGGAAATTTGTTTGTACGTACCTTTTCCGGTTTCAAAAATCTTCTACATCCACTAATATAATCATTCAAGCAAGCCTTACTTTGACTAGATGGCTAGCTTCTACTATGTGACTAACTTTGACTAGATGGTCCACTGTTTATTATTATTCTAGTAAACCTTATTTTGACTCACTTTACTAGGTGTATAAACGTAACTGGAGTATTAAATGATATGGCACCAGTTTTTTGAATAAAGTTTGAAAACAGGATAAATTGTCATTGAGATGGTGACGTTTCTTTGGAAAAAATTGATAATGTTCCTTATTTAAAGTTTAAAAAAAAAATACTTTAAACTATGTAATGGTTTATAATTAAGTAGGTTAATACTTACAAATCTTGTGATTTCATAGGAAATTTTGGTTTTGATTTATTAAATAAGAGAAAATTAGAAACATACTTTTTTGGACGCGAGGTCTACTGTTCACAGAACTACTAGTAATTATAAATTTTATTAAAATTGGTATAATTATTCTACCAGCATAACAAATATTTTGTAACAATTCAAAAACAAAATGTGATACAAAATAATAATCTAGTTATCTAATAATCTATTAATCTAGTTATCTAATAATCTATTAATCTAGTTATCTAAGTATAAATAAATTTAACCGGACATCGAAAAACCTTTTTCTACGCAATTAATTATGATGGCAGAGTATGCAATAATGATTATTTTTGGAACTACCAAAAAAATAGGTTTTCTAAAATTATTGAATTACATTTTTAATGCATTTAGTGAGTTTATATTGGTCGAAAATTCAGTTCAAAAAGGACGTAAATAAAAAATATTGCATTATGAAAGCCAGTCATATATTATCTTTATTTTTTGTGCAATGTCAACGTTAACATTCACGCCAGGTTTGCTCCTTCCTTTCCCCAATAATTCCGTCTACACAGCATCCCCAAACTTGACATACGATTTGAGGGAATTTTTCCTGGGGACCTCCTATGTGGAGTTGATATAATTTTTTTTTCAAATATGTGCATTCTGAGCTATGGAGTTTGAAGTATCCATTTAACATGGCACCATATTGATAACGCCACGTACGAGAATATATCAATAAAATTGTACATCTCACCACGGACCCTAATCAATCTTAGACAAGTTCGACATTTTACCTTAGACATATTCGAAATTTCACCTTAGACATGTTGGACATTTTACCTTAGACATATTCGAAATTTCACCTTAGACATGTTCGACATTTGACTTTAGACATGTTCGGCATTTCACCTTAGACATGTTCGAAATTTATTATTTTTGTAAAAGATACGATGATGATATTTTTTGTATATGGACTGGTATTTAATAATCAACAATTTAAATTTTTCCCATTACCTTGGAAATTAGAAAATAAAATGTGTCATAACTTTTTAGGATTTGAGTATTTCTATTGTCAAAAAAAAGAATTTAACGTCAAAGCGTCAGCTACACTACTCGCTTCGACGCTTCGACGAAGTCCTCGACGAAGTTAGCCGAAGTTCGAAGTGCGTACCCACACAATCGTGCAACTTCGCGAGTAACTCAGTCCAGTCCTATAGCGTTAGCTACACTACTCGCTTCGACACTTCGACGAAGTCCTCGACGAAGTTAGCCGAAGTTCGAAGTGCGTGCCCACACTCGTGCAACTTCGCGAGTAACTCAGTCCAGTCCTTTGACTCGGGCGCATTTACCGACAACAATCGGAAGTCGGGCGAAGCGAAGCGAAGTTGCCCGAAGCGAAGTGAAGTTCGTGCCCACACTATCGTATTCGGTCAACTTCGATCAACTTCGCGAGTAGTGTAGCTGGGCTTTAAAAAACACGTTTGTAAAGATATTGTTCAAATTGTCCATTTCTTCAAACTTTTTGACTGTTTTTTGCCTTCAGGGCGAATTGATATAAATAGATACTGACATTATAAAAGAGACAAGCCACCGATGTAATTCTCAATCAAATAAAAACTGATAATCCTGTGCTATAACCTGGCCGACAGTTTGTGTGTTGAACTTTGTACAATCGATTTAATAGATAAAAAAAACCATTCCACACGAAGGTAAAAAACCACGTTTGAGAGGAACGAAAAAAACACGATAGTGAATCATAAACTTTTGTTGTTCGAGTTCTTGTTGCAGATTTGTATTATAAAGGCTTGCGAAGCTATTGTCGGGTTGATATAAACTGGGTGTATTGTATGACGATAAATGCATAGTCTATATAACGTTTGCATTAAGTATTTATTGTACTGATTTATTTTTAATTTTAATGAAAAACTTGATTTGTATACACACTGCTCATTTATCTAAGCGCACAACAGACGCGGATAGTGCAGATAGCCACTGCCACCCAACGGTGGTTATGGTTGTAGATAGTCTTTGGTGTCACATCGAAAGTAAGAGAGTTTGGTGGGGCGGCTGAGCGTGGGTGGGAGTCGGTGACGAAAATGTGCTTTGTTATGGGAAGACCACAAATGCTTCAGATTATTTCAGAATGGGCCCGCCGACTATGTCGGTGAGTCTCGATGGTTCCAGAAAGTTCATAAAGGTTCTCGAATGCTCTAGAAGGTTCTGAAAGGTAAAAGTTCAAAAAGGGGTTTTAAGGTTATAAACTGAGTGGCGGAGTGTTTCGGTGATTCTAGAAGGTTCCGGAATGTTCTAGAATGCTCTTGAAAGTTCTGAAAGGAGCCAAAACAACGCGTGGCGAGGTACAGCTAGTTTAACAAAAGTTAAGCTTCTTCAGTGCTAAAATATTAATTGAATAAAATAATATACAGATACAGATAATATGTATTATTAAACATTTACGAGTACCTAAATTTCTGTTGACGGTGCGTGGGTGCGTGATTTGTAAAAATGATTAAAATTAAAAGTATTTTTTCTCCTCTTTTAATTATTTGTTTTGCTCAATAATTTACAACATATTACACAAAATAAATTTGTAGAAAATAATGTTTAGGTACGTATAAAATGTAAAACAAAAGTAAGTAAAAGGAACCCACTAATGCACTGCCTGCGTGCGGGTAACATAACCAAAAGATAACAATAAAATGAGAAAAACAGAAATTTATTTTAAATTTTAAAAGCAAGTTATAATGTAAATGTCATTTTAATTTAAAATAAATGGAACTGTTACGTATACATCATATCAGATAAGTGATATGTACGTAATAAATTAATTTTATTTTTATATGTTTTTATTTTGTTTAAATGTTTGACTAATGCGATAGATGTCGTAGTTTTCTGACATTTGAAAGGCAAATTTCTTGTTTTGAAAGGCTTACTTCGGCTTCAAAAAGCCTACAATTATAGTATCCCGTGATTTTTCACGGTTCTGCGCGATTACATACTTATAATAAAAAAGAATTGCACAACAGTAGCAGTAGATTTATTTAAAAGAGATATATATTATTTTATTTTAATTATTGGGTGGTAAATTTGGTTTGTACTTTCATCCTTCGAGTGACGAAAGAGCATTATTTTCAGTAAACTAGGCAAAGTTTGTAGAATTCAATGAATCTTCGTACCCAATCCTTTGACGCCAGTAAAATCCTTTCGTTATTTGAGCCTCATTCGCAGGATAGTATAAAAGCAGCACTGGCTCTTTTCCTATCACATATATCTAATGAACAACAGAAAAAGTTAACTATTTGGTCTGCTTTTATTAACCGAAAAAAACGCTAGGCTCATTTTTTGTTCGCTCGCAAAGGCGGTTTCATGCTTCTTGACCTCGCCAATGAAAATTTAGTAGTACCTCGATTGTTGGATATGAAAAAAATATGTAAAGAACTAATTAGCTGCCATGAATTCCATTCCCTATTTTATGACGAATTCACAAAGTGGTGGAAAAGTTTTTTTCTGTTATTTTTTTGTCACGTAATATGTTGAAAATTTTTGTACGAAAGTAAGTCGGATGTTTAATTAATATTTTTTTAAATCTCTCCCAAACAATTTCAACAATAGCCGTGTTTTAATATTTATTCAGTCTCAAAACCATACTGACATCCCACGACTTTTAATTCGATTGTCGAATTCGCGGTATCATTGCTACATGCCTTTACAAAACAATAGAGAAATAAAATATGGTTGTTGTTTATTTGGAACAATAAGATTTTAATCGTGTATAATAACACAAGCCAGATTCATCACTTAACTTAAAAATGGTGACCGGATAACTCATAAAAATGACAAATCAACACACCTTTAAAAAAAGTTTTAAAGTCATGAAAAGTGATAAACTGAACTAAACAAAAACTAGGTTAAAGATGTTAGGTTTATGCTTAACCTTTTTTTCATCGCTTTTAATGACATAATATCAACTTTTTGTTGAATTTTCACTGTGTTGAGTAATCTTGGAAACCTCTAAAATATACCGGTATATATACCGATCGGTGGCTGAGTTGACATCGCGTTTGAGCCTCACCCAGGCGTAGTGTGTTCAATCCCTCGGCTAGCTAAGTCCTCCATCACAACACAAGCAAAATTTTCCGTTTTCTGTGGTGGTAGTAGAGATTTGTTTGTTTGATTTGTTTGTCTTTCTTAAAAAAATACCAATTTAATTCCTTTTGTCGATTCGCGCAGCTCTCGGAAAAAAGTCTCATATATGTGCCAATAATACATTAAATATTGGTTAGCTAAAAGTAAAGCGACGCAACAAATGTTGCGTCGATTGTAAGAACATTTTTCAGCTAGAAAATTAATTTCAATCGTGAGGTTTCATGGACCCATTTAATTGTCAAAAAAATAAGACAAAACACCGTAATGTAAGTTCTATCATTTTTAGGTGATCATGTAAGGGTCCCTTCAATTTGATTAAACGGTTACTAATCGGGACCGCTAAAATTCTGTCTTTTGAAAATGGGGGCTAATCGATGATTTTTTGATGGTCAATCAAATGTGACAGGCAAGTCAACATCCCAACCTATAAATAAATCAATGTCAAGTTCATTCTTCATATAAGTAACACAATAAACATGAATCATAAATAAACACTTTGTATAATCCGCACTGAAAAATATTGATATTGAATTAGTGTCCATTCCTTAGGCTTTGTTTGCGTGATCGATTTCCAAATATTATCTTAAATATCTCAAATCCAGTTCAACTTCATCAATCATTATATTACTTCTAATTCCATTTATAATGTGACATACCGGGATTATGTATGTGGGTATTACGTCCAGCCTTGAATGTCGTGTACAAAGTCATTAATAAACAAATGGCCCTACAATCCTTGACACTTTTGAACTTAATTTGAATATTGATGTCTATGTAATAATAGTAGTTGTGTGTGCAATTAAACCCCGCAGTGTATTGTTGTGATTTGTGTGAGAAAATATGAGACGTGATAAAGGCAAAGCGTCGTACTCAACTGCTCACAGAAATAACAGGGAGAAATAAGTATTGCTAATTTATAAAGAATCTCTTAAAATTATTGGTAATTCGTTTTAAATTGGCATTATTTCATGACGAAATGCAAAAATATCCGTACTTCATCCTTCATCATTTATTAAAAGTTTATCAAGGAACCTGTTAGTTCATTTGTAATTCCTGCAATCTGATTTTGAAGAGATTCTTAAAAAAATAGTAATACTCATTTTTCTCCATGGGTGCTCGTGCAATGCCACTTCAACCCCTGGGGTCTTTTGAGATTTTGTCTTTTAAAGCAGATGAAAAAAAGAAAAGAAAATGCAAATTATATGAATAAAACGGAATTCTGTGATAACGATCGATACAAACGATTGCAAACTGTAAAAGTAGGTACCACTTTATATTTAAGAAGAAAAACAAATTATATATGTATATATATATATATATATAAACCTATTATACAGATTATACGTCACTTGATACTTTTTTAAAATTTCATATACCTAGAAGTAATTAAAAAAAAACCAATGACGGTCGGTGACTTTTTGTAATTTTAAATCAATGGTCAATTTTAAAATGTAATTATAATGTACGACGTTGCCAAATTCTAACATATATTCTAAATCATATATCTTACCGTAATACAACAATTGGATTACATATCTGCCCTGACGATGGATACTGTAACGCTGTCCGAAGCATTGGCTAAATAAGAAGTTGGCACAACACGGCATAATACCCCAGAAATAAATCAAATTGCAGAATCGTATTTTACACCATTTAATTTATTCATAACCTTGTAAACCTATGTCTTTTATTTGAAGATCTCGTTAACAACAGCTCATTATAATTGAAGACACGCCCCCATGAGCGGAATAATCGCTTATTGTAACTCATTAATTATTTATGTAAAGAGTTTGTAGAATGTTTTATATTAAATTTGTATTATCTCAAGGCTGAGCTTTGACACTGATGTAGCTAAAAATAATAACATGCTTATCACAAAATTTACCAATATTTTTGTATTTTTTTAATGTTGATATTTGTAAGGTTGGTAAAACTTGAGAATGATCATTGCAAGAATCAGAGTGTTTTCACAAAATTATTATAAAATAAAAATGTTGTTCGAGGAACGAACAAGGGTTGGGATAGCCGTATTTTAAAGGGCTATTTATTCCACACAGATAAAGCATGGATGAAGCCTATGGCTTATGACAGGCGAATGCAAAAACACAATTTGTAAGGTTAATTCACAGTCAGCTTACCGGGTGGCGAACGAAATCTGCATCTCGAGAATCATCTGTCAGCACTGGAACGGTGATCGTTGTACGGTAGCACTCGTTATTTTGAATAGGATTGGGATAACATACCTTTAAATCATAATTTCTCACACAGATCACGTTTCTGGACTGATATTGAAAATCAGCTTTAAAATAAGATTTGTTTTAAAAAGATTTTTTGACAGATGTTTACAATTAATTGATAATTAAATATATTTCAATTATTATTGAACTCGTAAACATTTTTTAACCTTTTGCCGTACCAAATAATACTTATAATCTCTTTTAAACGAATGTCAGAAAATGTAAGCTATCGTTCTAGTTCGCTAAAGTATGCTAATATCGGTTTGTTCCTGAATAAATTACTTAGTCTATGTCAACACCACCTATAGCTGGTGGCCATCTTTGAGGGTCTGATTTGCAGAAGCAAACACTTCCTAGTCTGAATAATTCATCTCGAGGGATGAGTAATACATTAATTGAGTCCGGAATGTGTAAAACGACTGTGTTATAAAGTGATAAGGGTAGCAATGTGTCCTGTCAGACAAGGGTTGCAAGTATGTAGTAGATTTGGGAATCTTGTAAAGAGACGCGAATGAAAAATGTGTGAGGTATTCTAGCAGCGTCTTTATTGAAGTAGGCGATTTACAGAGTCCAAATAGAGTAGCCAACAATGATGTCCTCAGTAATTAATGTGCATCACGATGGGATGCATGTTGTTCACATCACGGTGTAATGTAAATCCGTGGTCCATGATCACGGCGATGAAGTCGGTGTCTCGACACCGCATCGGCGGAGACCGGACTTTCTGACGACGAACGACGATGTTGTCAGTTGATGTGAAGGCCTTGAGTCTACCTGGTACTCCAGTGTGAATTAAGCCAGTAGTAAGTTGGACCTAGTTGGCCAATGGTTGAACCGCGGGCGAAGCCGGATACGCTGGTAAGTGTGGAACGTTGCGGGAGCGGGAAGCGCGGCGCGGAGCGTTGGCGGAGTGGCCGCCCGTCATCGGTTGGGCACTTGAACGAGATTCATCGACTGAGTACTAAAGATTGACTCTAGGTACCGCGATGTGGTATTAAAACAGTAGTCTCACGCGCACAAGTCTAGAACCTTTCACCATTATTCTATATAGGTAAATGTAGCGTACATTTGCCGTCTTACTCGTAGGTTCCAATGTGATGCGCGTTGCATATGTTGAATTTCTAAAATCTACTAGTAGCTGTCGTTTCAGTTAAAGAATACCCAATAGGTAATTGAGTGTGAATTAGGGTGATCAGGAGTTAGAAAAAGGGTATAGGGTGTGATAACTACCGACATACGCGACGGTTATTGGAAACCTTCATCCAATAGTATACTTAAAATAAATACAGATTTTCTTCAAGCTCAGCAAACTTATTTTGTGGCACCATTTTAATTAAAAATTAATAAAATACTTCGTTTTAACCACTTTTTAATAAAAGTGGTTAAAACGAAGTATTTTATTAATTTTTAATTTTTAAATAAATACAGATTTATACGATAAAGACGTTGATTTTTCGTACAATAAAACCCAAAGTCAGTAACATTCCCATTTAAAACCTATTGATGAACGTACTAAAAAGAATCGATTTTTGTTCAGTGGAATTAATTAGTGGTCTAAAATAGGTTCATTTTGTTATGTTTATGCTTTATTTACAAGTATGGTCTATTTCCTAAATATTTTTAATATGTATGTAATAACGCTTTACTCATTTAAAAACATATAATTTAGTTAGTATATTTGAAGTTTACAAATGTTTCTAGGTTTAAATGCCGATCAGTTGGAGCTAAAACGGTGATCATCTGTAAAGATAATTGAGTTTCGTAACGCTTCATTATGTAATGAGATGCAATATTAGATTTTCCAATAACCTATTTGTTGTTTAAATATATTATAATTTCCTAAAGTATCGCAAATATTATTTCTCCAAAACATTTAATTTACGCGGGATTCGAAAAAACAACACCGGCAATAAATTGTTTTTCAACATATTTCAAAACCAATTTCAGTTTAAAACCAGCAGCTCCGATTGACAGGGCAAAGGATTCGCGTCGTTCCATCATTCGTCGATCTGGAATATAAGAGTACCTATACAGGGGTACTTACTGATGACAGTTTGAGGACGGTTTACTTCAATTTGCACTTATAAAGGTTCACATACTTGACCCACAAATTCATGAGAGAATTACAACAGCTAGGGTGGTAATAAAATTTTCGTCACTGAACAAAAATAACACCTACCTCCGCCGCCACGTCGTCTTTAAAAGCGTTAGGCACCCATTTTCAAAGTTTATTTTGATTCCGGCTTAACGAAAAAAGATTTACTTGACTAAAAGACAATGATGGCACTTTGCTATATTTTCCTAATTTAAGGGTTTTTGCATTTGTGTCTTTATGGTTAAACTCTGCTTTAAGGTCCACTAAGCCTGAGCTATATTATGTTACAACCATTTGGTTTTTTTATGGGAATACCGCACCAGATTCCCAACTGTTACCAACTGTCTAGAGCCAGTTTATGGCATCCTCAATTGGGGTATGTTCGGGTAGGCTAAAGTTGATGTGGAGGGAAGGAGATACATTATATAATAAAACATGTTTCATTATTTTTTTGTCCCAATGATATCTTCACTGATATCTCCTGTGTTGAGGATTTCATTTTAATTTTATGGTGTGGATAATATGAAGAATTTATAAATAAATTAAATAGTGTTTTTCTAAAATAATAACAAATATATAACACGATGTTTTTAATGAAGTTAGGTGGTTTCGGTTTCAGTCTATATTTTGTGTCAGTATTTTTCTCTTTCTGATCTCCCTATGTTTAGTATCCAGATTTAAATGTAATAATATTTTTTTGAATTTTGAATAAGAGTGAGATTTTGTTGTAGAGATTAGTAGCATAGTACCTACATGATGCTTTTTGTGCAAAAAATGTTGTATTATTTTGCTTGTTGAGGATGAGTTAGAGGAATAAAAGTGGAAGAGGAAGGTGGGGAAGCACACGGCTATTCAGATATGGTCACCAAACACAATATTTGGTGGTCTTTGGCTAGTTTTTTACGACTTTCGTTTCTACGCCGATAAGCAGACAGTCAAGTAAAATTATCAATTTTTCGAATCGAAATGTGTTTAATTATTTTACAAGCAATAATTATTCGCCTGAAACACTCATCCACATTGAAAAATCTCCTGATAAAAGATACATGACGCCAACGGGACTCGAACCCGTGTCCCTTCGATTTACGGTCGACTGCTCTGACCACTGAGCTATGGCGGCTTATCTCTTATCCGCGAAATAATTCAATATATACTAGTGTTTCATTCAACAATTACTGCTTGTTACATTTTTTCACCTGAAAACAACCAACTTTATTATATATGAGAAAGGCATTGTAAGTGCTAACTCTCTCACTAGATGGCGTCGAGACAAATTGTCTACATTTTTAGGTGAAATACTAGATCCTTTATCAGGAGATTTTTCAATGTGGATGAGTGTTTCAGGCGAATAATTATTGCTTGTAAAATAATTGTTACTCTTTGTTCTATGCATAAAAAAATCTTGTCTTAAACATTAGTTTACTAAAAAAATAATAATTAATATTTGACAAGTTCTAGTATTTCACCTCAAAATGTAGACAATTTGTCTCGACGCCATCTAGTGAGAGAGTTAGCACTCGAGTCCCTTTGGCGTCATGTATCTTTTATCAGGAGATTTTTCAATGTGTATGAGTGTTTCAGGCGAATAATTATTGCTTGTAAAATAATTGTTACCCTTTGTGCTATGCATAAAAAAATCTTGTCTAAAACATTAGTTTACCAACAAAAATAATAAGAAATATGTTTGGCTGGCTATTATTTCTGGCACTCATAAAAAACATTAACGAATTTCGTTTTTTTAAAGAACTTCGTCAATTTTCATATTTGTAAAATGATTCAAAAATAATAAATTTGCTGAGAAACTCCCTTAAAGGACTAACAAATATAAAATAAGTTTTTTAAATAAGCCTTTTTGATTGTATTTTTACCCTGAAAGCTAATAACAACAATATTGTTTTCTTTATAACTCTCTTCGGCGAAAATACATTATTACAATAATGTGAGTTCTTAGAAGGGGAACAACATAATTTTTCCTTTGATATTATAAAGTGTTTCAAAATTAAAACCACTCCCAGTCAGACCTCTCATCGTTGAACAGAAAAACTGATAGAAGTTTGTTGTGGGCGTGTAAGTGTGCCAAGTAAACTACATTCCTTCTAGTTCTGATAAAATTGATGTAAAAATTCTTTCTTGAACAAATAATCAAGTTCACTAGCTTTTTTCAACTTTAACTTGGCATCTCCTCAACATGGCATCTCCCTCAAGGATGCCTTGAGAGAGATGGATGCCATGTGGAGGGTCTTTTTGAGGAGAGGAAGGAGTAATGAGATCCACGTTGAAGGAGGAGGAAAACACGAGGATGCCATGTGGAGGGTCTTTTTGAGGAGAGGAAGGAGTAATGAGATCCACGTTGAAGGAGGAGGAAAACACGAGGATGCCATGTGGAGGGTCTTTTTGAGGAGAGGAAGGAGTAATGAGATCCACGTTGAAGGAGGAGGAAAACACGAGGATGCCATGTGGAGGGTCTTTTTGAGGAGAGGAAGGAGTAATGAGATCCACGTTGAAGGAGGAGGAAAATACAGACGCCGGCAAATCGTTCTACAACCGATCTGTTGAACTCAAACGACCTGTTCTCATGTGACCAATGTCAACCGTGTGCAAATGTTGGTTGCTCGTTTGGTATGTTTCCCGGCTGCAGCGGTGCTGATCATTTATGCCAGTTCCTCGGAACATCTTCCATTGAAATACCTGTAGAAAAACAGCATTCCTACCTATGCTCTAAAGATTGCAATCCGTTTGTTAAGATAGGGGAATTTATCAAACGGACCGCTTGTTTCTGCTATGATTCCAGTTTTTTTTACAAGCACTTTGGGGCTCCAGACCTGAGGTGGCTGCCCGATATCTAGGAGTTGAAAGGTTTTTCGTAAATTGTCAATGATTGTTTTGATTCAAATCTGTTTCGATAGGTATAGGTACTTCTAGGGATTTTCTTTTCAGTTCCTCTCATATATTGCCTCATTTCGCCATTATAACAGGTTTTATGTTTGTCTGAATAATTCATTTCAAAATTAGAATACCCACGCGGAGATGATTATTTCTTGCTTCATTTCAGTATAATTATCAAATTTTACATGGTGTCCGGAAACTAGTAATACAAGTTGGAAACTGGTTAATATACATCACACAGAGAACCGCAATTTTTTCGATCTGAACATCTCAATATATACACATAAAAACTTTGTTCTGTTTTTTAAAAATAAAATTCTTCCCAGAAAATTGACTCCAAATGTGTTGCAGTTTCCCAGTTTCTCGCTTATTCCACTAGTTTCTGGACACCATGTAATAATACCATAATCTTTTCTATACGCCTCTTCACATGCTCGAGAGCGTAGAATAAAATAAAGAAGAACACAAGAAATGTTACGTGGGCGTGTTTCGCGGTTCAAAAGTCTGACCATTTAAATATAAAATTCAGAAATTCGGTCTCATAGTACAAATTCAATATGAAATAGAATGGCGAATACGATGTCAGTGGTGTAAAAGAGACAGATTGAGCCAAGTTGTTTAGCTGTCTCGTTGTAATAGATATTTCTATTTGAAGTGTGTATTATCTATTCAGTGCTTGAAAGTAATAGTCGTCGGTTTTTGGGACAGATTAAATATGCATTTAAAAACGTCATTGCCAAGTGAGGTTTAAACATTCGTTTCTTACTTATGTTACGTAGCCTCTGTTTGGCGTATTTTTTTTTCAAATTTGTAATTAGCGAATGTATATTTTTGACTTCTGTTGTCTTTGCAACTGTAGTCACAGATTTTGTTATTGTTATTCATAAAAATGAATGTAATTAATAATTACAACTTTTCAAAAAGACAGAACAATTTATTCTAGCTGATTAACAATTGAAGTTGGGAAAGGATATAAAATTTATCCCTATACACGGCTTGGTGTGAATCGATATTACGGCACTGAGTGACACCGTGGGTGGTAATCGCTGCACAAATGTCAGTCATATATTCGATATTAAACATACTGAGGGAGCATTTAACATTAACAGGCCCTCTTAACAGAGTGGTTTGTACAATTGTTGCAATGTCACTAGCGTAGGTATGTATTTCAAACTTTCAGACTGGGACAAGTAATTGGATGGAGGAATGCAGGAACATATTTTAAAGGGAGATGTATATATATTTGCGTCAACAGCAACGTTTGAAAATCAAAATGGTAGTTTTAAACGCCATTTGTGGTTCCACGCCATTTAGCAAAATTGAATGAAAAGTGTGACAAATGCGAATGTTTTATGTAATATTTAGAACAAAAACTAACAGTTTAACATAGTTTGTTCGAACACGTAAATAAATCATTCACAGTTATAAAAAAAGAATAGCTTTTAGTTATTGACTACGCTATGTAATTAAAAAATTACACAATTAAAGTGACCAAAAAAAAGGTTAATATAAAGTTTTCTGGTTATTTTCTAACACTAGCCTGGTATTTTTTTATTTCTGTAAGCATTACATGTTTTATGTAATACCTTTTGATGTTTCATGTTAAAATTTGGTTTTCACTACCCTCTTGTCCATTTTGAAGTATTAAAATCACATCGCGTTGCCTCAAGGGTACTTTAAACACGTACCGTTTGCCTTTCAAACTATTCCAATGCTTGCCGAATACGTCACGTATGTATGTTTGGCCATCTCGTTTTCCAAAGGGTTGATTTTCCCATTCTATTAAAGAAATGTGATTCCTATCACGTTCGAATCCATGCGTGAAAATTTATTGAGGTGAATCTTGTCATTGACCTAACCACGGTCACGCAAATGGCACACTAAAGTCGGCCTTAACGACGAATCCTGGCTTAAAGCAAAACCTCCTAGATCACAAGGCCGGGACACTCATTCAAATCAGCCTCCTAACTTGTATGTGATCCTCCAAAAAAATTTTGTTATAAAATTAACTTAAATATTCGAAGATGTTTTAATAAATAAGAATAAATTGAAAAAAATATTTAAAACGATTTTTTTACTAAAATCCCATACAAGTTAGGAGGCTGCTTTCAATGAGTGTCCCGGCCTTGTGATCTAGGAGGTTTTGCTTAAAGTGAGCTCGCTTCTTTAAAGTTATTGAAAAATTATGACCCAATATGATTCCAGATTTGCTATAAGAGGGTAGTAAAAAATATTCGAGGGGTAGTTTGATTTGCAAAATTCAGGGTTGAGTGAAAGGAAATATGGATTAGGAAGGAAAAATGAAAAATTTATAAGGTTTTAAACAATAAGTATAAGTTCTACAAAAAGCGCAATACCTCTACACGAAGATGTCGTCTCCCACCCGGCATGCCGCTTGAAGTCCCGAAAGCCCTTCTGGGCGGAAGGAGAGAGGCTCCTCCGACTACCTCTCACCCCAGAAGATAGGTGGAAACTTGAGTGGCAAACGGCCAACGTGGGAAATGCCCATCTCATACAGGACCCCACCGAGAGACAGCCTGGGTTCTCACTGCCTCGCAAAACCTGGTCCGCCATCAATAGGTTAAGGTGCTCCCATAGCCGCTGTGCCCACATGATGCACAGATGGGGCCTTAAAGAGTCGGCGATGTGTGAATGTGGTGCGGTGCAGACTACCGAACATGTTGTCAACGAATGCCCGCTCCATTCATTCCCCGGCGGGATTGATGAGGTCCACATGGCGACGCCTGAGGCCCTAAAATGGCTCGCAGATCTAGATGTCCCCCTCTGACCCCCCACCATACGAAAGAAGAAGAATAAGTTCTACAGTCACTGTCATAAAATTCAATTAAAAATTGAAAGTAAAGAAAATATTATTTAAATGGTGGAAAAATATGAAACAAATAATTTAACCACCAAAAATGTAACAATATTCTCATTTATCACTTTTAAATGTAAACGCGTTGTATTTTGTTAATTTTATTTGAATAAAATATTTATCCGTTAGTCAATTCAAATCGAAGTTCTAAATATTTTTTCAACACCAATGTTATTTTAGGACAAAATCAACAATGAAAATAATTCACACGGAATCCATTTGGTTGTTTATCCACGTGATTTGAAATACGGGAAAGGGTTTGCAATAATTTTTACAATCATTTTTCATCAGTAAATATACACCTACTTAATTTTCGCTGTTTACAATCTAGGAAAAATAATATTATTAGTTTTATGAGTTATATTGCAGTGTGATTTCATTCAAGGAAGAAATTTACAAAATACATGAAAATTGATGAATTATTGATTCCAATTTTGAATAAAATGTCATATTATCCGTAGGTACTTTATCGCTTGTCCGAATTCTTCAATCTGTTCCAAATTTGAAAAGATACTTACATAAATTCAAAGTAAAATTTGAGTTCATTGAGAACAATATTTTACGCAGGAATAACGAACGCGCATCACAGACAACCGTAATTAGTTTGATTAAATGTTAAATATATACTTATACAGGTAAGATATTTATTTATTACAATTGGAACAGTTGTTATTGGAATTCACACGAACCGAAAATCTAGTAGTTAAATGGAATGAAATTAACAAGTTTTTGCTAAATCTTATTTAATTGAGTGATATCAAAAACAAATATCAAGCACGTTAAATTATTTCAATCATTAATTTGAATAAACCAAAGCTGTTGTTTAGAACGTAAATAAATAATAATCAATAAACATAGTCGGGATGGAAGTACCAGTAACAGTATGTATTATTTGATGAGTAAATATTGTCGTGTGAAAACATTTGTATTACCAAGGCTTAGAGTGTGGTGGGTATACCCACACACGTATTTTCGAAATTCTCAATCAAACAAAGCTGCTTTTCTGTGTTGTGCTGAACATCTTAAATTTCAAGAGATAGGCAACTGAAACCAAGTTCTTAAGTCATACTTTGACTAAACAATAGATCTGTGAAGGTAACTGAATAATAAATTTAATCTTACATAATCAAATTAAATTTTAGCGATTTTTCGCTCAAACAGGCAGGTTCTTACTTTAAACATGTGAATAATTAATATTTACTCGGATAATACTAAATTCAAGGGTGTTTCTTTTTACGATACTTTTTAAATTACTTCCACATTGCTTGTGACATGATGTAAACTATTTTAAATACATTTTTTGTTGTTGTTATATTGACAAACTAATATGCTATATTTTCAAACATTATATGATAATGTGGGCCTTACTGGGTACTTTGCCGTGCTGAGGCTCTTTAAAATTTAATAAAAATAAAATCTAATTTAATTTGTAGAACTCCATTTTAATTTTAATTTTTAATTTTTTTATTTTTTTTAATTTTTTATTTTTTTTTTAATTTTTTTTTTAAATAAAAAAAAATAAAAAAAATAAAAAAATTTAAAAATCTCTCTATATAAATGAAAAAGTAATTGTTCGTTTGTTCAAAATCATAAATCTCCAAAAGTTCTACAAGATTGCATTGAAATTTTGACACAACGTTGCTTTCGAATACGCGTGTATTTTTTTCCATATAGATTAAATAGCTGTCGCCGTGACAGGTAATATGTTTTTTTTTTAAATAGTGCCATCTGTTAGATGTAAATACAATACGCGCTATTGTTTTTCTTTCTGCACAGACAGATTGAAGCTCGGAAATGCGTGGCGGGGAACAGCTTGTATGGAATAAAACTGAGATGAAATAAAATTAAATACAATAATAAAGGAGGTAAAGAAAAAAAATCAGTTGGTATCGGGAGGTAAGGGACGGGTTGAGGGGTTGTACGTTTACTCCGCAGAGTGACCAGTGATGACACGTGGAAGATTGTTTTGTTGTTTGGTTTTAAAGAAAAAAAATGATCAAGTCACCGAAGACCAAAATTTAATTGACATTTTTTACACCAAATAATGTCAGGAATCACAAGTTAAATACGTCACTCTATATTTCCTTTACACCTCATACATTCGCCCGCACCTGGAACACTGTACACCGATCTGGACTCCTTTATACCAAGCCCATATCGAAAGAATAGAAAGAATTAAAAAAATTTTAAACCCATAAATTATAAACTAAACTTACACTTCTCAAATTATACCGAATGTTTTAAATTTCATAATTTTAACTCCCTCCAAACACGACGTCTAATTTTTGATCAAATCTTATTATTTAAAATCCTAAATAATGGTCTGCACTCACCAGTACTTACCAATTTAATAAATCTTCATATTCTGTCTAGATCAACCCGATAATCTGATTTATTTTATTTACCCTCTTGTAGAACAAACATTCGAAAAAATTCCCCAATTCCTCGTATATGTACGCAATATAATACAAAATTTTACAGCATTGACATTTTTGGTAATAACCTAAAGAAATATCGATATGATGTAATGCGTACGATCGATTATTAATATAAGAGTATGGAATGTATCGGGAGCATCTCCTATCCTCTTCCTATTTTCCCCTTTCTCTCCCTTTCCTAGCACCAAATTAATTTTAAGATACTAAAACTTCATTTTTAATATACTTTAACATAAGAAACTTCTGTGGCTTGACTTCAGTTAACTTGTATATTTATATCTATAATTGTATATTATACAAAAGCTGTTTGTTTCTTACAAAATAAATAAATAAACAACCTGTTCAATGACGTGTATTTTGTATAAAGTACATTATATATAGTCCAGCTTAGATATAAAGTACAGGGTTTTCCAATAAGAGGTGTTATTTTGAAATTCAATCGTAAAAGATCAATGGTTTCGTTGCTTGTGTGGCACGTAGCGCCGTTTTGTTGAAATTGAACGTTGTCCAGATTAATACTATCCAATTCCGGCCATAAAAAATCATTAATCATCTCTCAGTATAGCGATCCATCCACCGTAACTGTTGCTCAAGCCTCATTTTAGAAAAAGTAAGGTCCAATGACGCCGGACCATAAGCCGCAGCAAAAAGTCACACGTTTAGGATAGAGAGGCTTTTCAACTACAACTCTTGGGTTTTCAGAGCCCCAGATGCGAAAATTTTGCTTGTTGACGAAGCTACCGAGGTGGAAATGGGCCTCATCACTCAAAATGATTTTTCGATGGAATTCCGGATGATTTTCACGCATTTCAAGGACCCGTTGTTGAAGCGTGTATCGTTTCATTTTTATTAATGGCGTAGTTTTTACTTGTCAAATGTCGAAAAATGACAGCTTCAAAGTAACATCTACGGAAATAGCGGGCTATTCAAAATAACAGCTCTTATTGGAAAACCCTGTATATTAATGATTTCCGTTGCAAATATTACATTCATTCGATTTTAACTGTGACATGTTATCATTGTTTATGGTATATTTATACCGTTGTTTAAATAAATAAATAAGTAATTTTGATCATTAGAATTTCTCGCTTCCAAAAAAGTGTATGTTATTTTCTCTTCTCTAAATAGTATAAAATAAAGTCACCATCCGCGTCTGTCTGTTTGTACGCTCAGTTCTTCTAAATTAAATATAAGATACATGTATATTATATATATATAAAGTAGAGAAATGTCGATGTTTTATAATCAAGTGAAAATATATTATCGGGCACTACATTGTTAACGCTGGATAAACCTAATGATATAGATCAAAATAATTTACTACGGAATTGTATACATTAAAAAGACCTATAGAAAAGTCAATCAATCTCATAAGGATAACCCCCAACAACGCCAGGTACACATCAGCTAGTATTTAACAAATCAAAACTATAATTTCCTAAGAATCACATAAGATTTGTACGTAGGTAGATATTACTATAAGCAATGTAATTCATGTAATTTAAAAAAAAAATTATACAATTTGTTCAAAGAAACCATAGACATATGAATATTAGTAGACCTGCCCTAAGTGATTAAAAGCGTATTATCCGCACTCCCCATACCGGTTCCATTGGAGCCGGCTGGGCTCGCGTATGGCCTCAAGTGAAATTTGAAAACGTGACGTCATCATTCTTGTGCGAACTATGGTCGAGGAATCATCGGTTCATTTTACGAAATAACACGGCAAAATGTTGACTTGTGATATGAAAACTTGTAAAAATAGACGTGAAAAAGAGAATAAACCCAATTGTCGTATTACATTCCATAAGTAAGCATTATTTTACTTTATTTTAAGCTTATTCACACCGTATTATATGGATCAGTTTTAGAAACATATACTATCACATCACAATGTAGCGATTCTCAAGTGTGCTCATCGTTGTTTACTGGGGTAAGTAAATTATGAAACATTTGTAAAAGTGTCTTAACTTAATACTCTGAAACTAACTACGACTCTGCAAACAGAAGAAATTTACTTTGCTGAATTTGGACTTCGCAAATTAGTTCATAACGTGGCGAGTAATTTGCGCTCCCATGTAAAAATGTCTATTCATTCAAAAGCAGATTTTACTTTTAAGAAGTAAATGGTGATATTATAATGCGAGATGCCTATTTACTGTCAGATTGATTTATTGACGAATCACAGTCAGCTTAACCCCCTTCGTTCTTCAACAGTTGATTTTACCCCTCGCCATTATCTTCTCGTCTATTAATTCCTATGTCTGTGAAAGAAACACTTCTGGCAGGTAGGAACCAGTTTAATGAAAAAAATGCAAATGAGAGTGTCCATAAAAAAGGACGATTTAAATTATGAAAAAATAATTATTGCTGAACGGAAACGGAATGAACAAAAATAGTTACAGACGGACGAAATAAAAAAAAAGTTTAAAATGTTTTAACGTGGTTCCAAGTAGAATTCTTTATTATTATATTGAGGGCGGACCTTTTACTTTATCATGATCCTAATCAATCAATAGTCCATTATTGTATTAGAACAATAAAAAACAACCTTAAATTTTGACTTCAGTTTTGACGTGCTTTTGTCGAGTCATAAATATTGCAGTTTTTTTGGTTTTTCTTCAATTCTACAATCAACTTTAGATTATTTTATGATTACAATATGGTCGTCCCACGAAAACTAAACAGTTACTTCGACAGTTCTTTGCTTAGCAAATATTTACCCAGATGTCTTTTCTTTAAGTGTGCCGCACAGCAAAAATGACATTCAGTCAACGATTAAATCAATATCTAAACAAAGCGGTCGTTCAGTAAGATAAGAAAGTTAATTAGAAAAAAAGTTAAATTAATAATTATAAGGATAGGTTGTTTCGCAGAATTTAAGTAATTCACAGATTCCAAAGTAAAAATTCAAGTACTGTGAAAGTTGCAATCAAGTTATGTTATTATTACATCTTGGGCCGGTTGTTTTACATTAGATACTTGGATAATAGTAGAACTTAAATAGAACTTTGACTTCCACAGAACTTGAATTTTAACTTGAAATTCGATGGATTAATCAAATTCTGTGAAGCAATCCGTCTTAATCAATAATTACACTTTAAATAAATAAAAAAAACAGTTTTTTTTCTCTTGAAGTTCTGATAAGACCCAAAACGCATCGAGCACACCTAATTACGGAAGCAATTGAAATCCACACAACTACATTACTATTAATAGAGATAACGTGGCTAAGCTTAATAGTTAACGGTATCGTTACTTGAAGGCTACACCAATCCTAAACTCCAAAACAGTACATTAATTATTATAATGAAATACGAGTCATAAGAGTATTAACGCGAGCAATACGGTATTACACAATCTAAACATCTTCCTCGATGATGGACACTGTAACGCTGTCCAAAACGGTGGCTATAGAGGGATAAAGCGCATACGGCGTCGTAACCCAAAAATGAATATCGATAGGCATTATTAAAGTTTTCATATAATATCAACTTATTGAAGTACCTTTAACTAAAAAAAAACATCACTCCGCCGCATACCAGGGCGAGTTTAAACTTTCAGAAAGTAGATTCTCTTCACCAACTCCTATTCTCAGATATTCTTCTTTAGTTTCCAGGACTTCCTTTTCTATTCCACCGTCAGCGTACTTCTTACTCGGTTAGCTTTGAAGACTTTCCATCGAGGAAATAGCTTCTTCCTGCCCTTTATTGCCTTGTCACCTGGCATTCTTTCGCAGCTTTTGAGACCTACAGAATTTCACAATGTCTTCACGCACACCTCGGTAAATCAAAACACGAAGGTATGTTATTATAAATACTATACAGCTCAGAAATATTAATTCAATCCAAATTAAAACTGAGAAAGCACAATTCAATTCGGAGCATATTCGATATTGTGTCAAATATTGAACATATTTTTGTACTCGCGTCATTATAACATAAACATATACGTGATTAGATAAGAGACAATGGAGTGCATTTATATAAACACAAACTGGATTATGATAGCGGTAAGAAACAAGATAATAAATTAGATTGTAAGCGTAGGTGATTGGAAGGTTTAAAGAATTAAGATAAATAATTATTCTGTTTTCAATCATGGTGGGATTCCAAAGTTGTTCAGCACGGCACCATACATGAGACCCAGCTGCTCGTAGGCAGTGAAACTATGGCATATAATTTGAATTTTGTGAAGATGCAGGACAGGAGTAAGAAAGATATCCGCAAAAGGAAAATTGCGAAGTATCTAACTCTTCAGATCAAGCTACATGTGTCAATTTCAAGCAACGCCTTCCTTGCGTTTGATATTATTTGAATTGGGTATTTTGGATAGCTTGAAATGGATGTGTGTCATTTGAAGTTCAGCTTAAAATGTTTCGCAACGTTTCGAATCTGAATAGTAGTTTCAAGCTTTGAAAATATAATATCTTCAATTCTGGAATGTATCTAGTTCAATAAAATCCATTATACCCTTCGGTGACTATTTGCCCCGATGAGTTTTAAACCCGCGGCTCCTCGAAGTATCCATTATAAGAACTTTGCATATTTACATAAATTCAAAACAATCCAACTTTAACTGATAGTAATAATTTGGTAAATATGGGTAATTTGGGTAACCAGAGAGTATAGTCTACTATTTCCGTAACTCCTACGTAATAATATGGTAATGATATATTCGAAGACCTCACCTGACCTAACCTTTCAAGATGCTTTTCCGTTTAAGACCACATAAGTTACTTAAATACTTATTTAATTGAAGTGAAATATCCAATATTACTATGAGTACGATCATAAATTTCTCAGTTTACCTTTAGTTTTAGTGTAAATGACATGTCATGGTTAATTATATGCGGTTGGGGTTAGGTAAGGAAATGTTTAGTATTACTCAAACATGTTTTTTCAAATAATACCTAGTGATAAATGTAATTGAAAAATTTTATTACTGCAGTGTAAATGTTCCAGTAGACTCTAGATAAAATTAAAGTTGTAGTTAAATATGTATTTCTTTAAGGTTTTAAGGTCATTTTCAAACTGTGGTTATAACCACGTTTAGACGACTTGTTTATAAAATTCTATTTTACCCCCTCCCAATTTAAAATGATTTATTACCGGTTAAACCGATTTACTGATAAAATAATTGTGACAATATTTTATCAGTAAATATTGATGCCTATCGATGGCTTAAAGCCCAATATTATATCCACACTTTTTGGAAAGTAGATCAGTTTTTTTGAAGTAGACTCTACAGAACCGAACTTTGTGTTAAAATGTGACGCCTAACTAACTAAATAAGTTAACTTACATACCTAAATCTTAAAACAATAGAATTCTATCTGAAATTTTGACATAAATTGTCGTTTTTTAATAAAAACTCTTGATTTTTTTTCTCCTTTAAAACTCTATCAAACAAAGTTCTATTTAAAATACTTTATATTTATTTTTTACAATAATTTAATTTATGGGCATCTTAATATTTTTTCTCCATTTTACACTAGCCATATGTACATCCAATTATATACATGTCTAATTTATAATAACTTAAATACATAATTAATAACATTTTATTTTGATTAATATTGCTTCTGCAATCCAGCTTGAATCTATCATTAAGTGCAGACTTTATGGTTTCGGGAAGCACATTTTAATTTAAATTTTTTTTTATTTATTTGGTACAATATTTTTTACATTTCAAAGTTTTCCAGTAATGTTGGCTTCACTGGGTGGCTTGCCCGTGCTGAAGCTTTCATTAAATTGTATTCCTTTGTATAGTAAACTCTTTTGTGTATTTACTTGGTCCTTTTTTGGAAGCATAATTTCATTTCACATTCTTGTGTTGATTTTTTATTTTTTATTTATTTATTTGTTTATTATTTGTGTTTTTTTACAATAAATATACAATGTTTACAATTCATACTGTTTTAATTTATACTACACTTTCGTTAAAAGCATTTGCTTGTGGATGGAAGAGTAGTGTACGTTACAAAAATTACAAAATTAAAATCCATACAAATTATTGTATTTGGAAGGAAGAAAAAATTTAAATTATGGAGGGTAAATAGAGTATAGTAGGATAATTTGTGAGATTTTCAAGTGAAACTAGAGGAATCAGTTTTTTGTTAACGATTTCCCTAAAATATTTTTTTTATTTAGTTCATAATTTGTTTTTTATCATTAATGCTTCTGGTAATTTATTAAAGAAATGTTTTCCTTGCTGGGTATAATGGTGCTGGGCAAAAGAAGTGTGTAGTTTAGGGCATGCAAATATATATTTACGTCTGGTTTGATTTTCAGCTATGAAAGAGTATTTATCTTTTTCTTCTACAATTTCAATAATTGAATTTTTCATAAAGAAGTGTTTAAATGTAGGAACTTTGAATTCAGAATATGAATGAGTGAATGTTCTTGTTGTATATAATTTGAGTGAAAAGAATTTTGGTGAGAGGTTATTTATTATTTTATGTATAAATATCATCGGGTTCAAGATCAGCATCTGTTTCACTGTTACCCAATTTAGTTTCATTAAGGTCTACCATAGATAAAATATTTTGGAACAACGTGGGACAGCAGACGGCAAATGAAAAAATAAATATAACAATTATAAAAATTTACAATTTAAAAAAATGAATAGGTATGCGGAATGTAGTTACTAATTGTATTGATTTACCTAAAAAACATTCTGTGCAAAAACATGGCATTTACCCAAAAAACAATTCGACAGAATCTGCTGCTGTTGCTTTAGAGTTTAGCTGATTTTCAAAGCAACAAGGCTATATCTGTTTTTTTTATTTAATTAATTGTTCGGCTAAACAATTTTTTTTATGTAGAAAATTAAGAAACAGAGAAAATTAAATCACATTTTTTATAATAAAGGCTTCAGCAACACCCACTGAGGCTCACTTTACTAAACCTTAATTTATTAAAAAATAATTAAATATATCAATTTTTTTTTTATTCGTGATTTAAACTTGGACCTCAAGTTTAACGCAAACGGCAGATATAACCTCGTTGTTCCAAGGGAACAATACTTCAAAGCGTTAAAATCAAATGGTTCATGAGATTGGCTTTTTTATCTTCGTTGTAATTGAAATAATTGTTTACGTAGATAAAGTATATTGGCTTTAAAACATCGAGATTATGTTTGTTCGTCCAATAGACCGGACGTTGTAATGTAACGTTCCTAGTAGACGCTATGAATGTACCTAATGATTGTATTTAAATTTATGTTTGCATTAGTCGGTCTGCACTTAAGTAGAGTGCCCATGCGCAACCTCCTTAACAATATCTGGTTTGTTTTTCTCTCCCCTACTTGTTACTCGTCGCAATAAACCGTATCACTGGGGGGTGTAATAGAATGAAACCACCCTTAACCTGGAGAATTTTTCACATAAATAAATACTTGTTTTTATTAGAAATCGCATCAAGCTAGAGGAAGAATAAATAATATTAAAATAATACACGACTAACTTTGTTTACAACACTTTAATATATATAACCTCTACATGTTTCATGAACAACGTTCACCTCATCAGGAGCAAGTATATATGTATATAAAAGTATAAATATATATAAAAAGTTATTTGTGTATTATTCTAATAAATAATGAAATCACAAAGTGATAAGCTTTCAGAAAAAATTTTCTTCGAAAAAATTAGTAAATAATATGAACAATATTTTTTACTAAAAATGTTACTGTGTAAAATGTGTCATCCATATTTAAACCAATTGTTTTAGGTCTTTTTTTCTTTAATAAATAATGGTTTAGGAGAATATTAATTATTGTGTTATTTTGGTCAGCCTAACAGCACGACCAATATCAATTTTTTATTTCATTATCATAATTTATAAAATAATTCCAAACATTGTTTATCTTCTGTTTATTTTACGCATATTACACTTTTGTTATTCAATGTAACATGTTTTCAAAACACACTACTCTAACTCCAAAGTAATCTCTAACCATCTCGTTTGAAAACTCGTTTTCCCTACCGAAATGTGTTTTACCACCAATATTAGGTACATTTGTCTAAATAACTGCTTCGGTTTTGTTAAGTACATAGTATTTAAGAAAGGAAACATACGTATTGAAATGTAAGGAATATTAAAATAGGATAAAGCACCCACCATATTAAAGCACCTGTCAAAATAATCCCCTGTTTCATTTGAAAATATTTTGTCGTAATTAATTATGATAAATTGTTTAAATATATCTTAAAATAGTTTTTTCTGGAACTCAATACCTTTTAAAAATAATCCATTGAATTCTGGTTTTCATAACAAACTTCCAGCATGAACTGTTCTCGTCAATACGAAATATTGAATTTCATACAAATCTGTCAAACAATCCACCAGGCGTTTCAAGCAGAGTGGCAAGTGCCAAGAAGTTTTTTTCCCTTTCAGAAATTGCGGTTGAAATATTTCAAGAAAGAAATAAATTTTACTTTTGCTAACGTCTTTTAAAAACTTTTTCTTTGACAAAATTTTTGCACAGTTGTAATAAATGTAAGCCTTATATTGCAAAATTCTTAAAAATTATATTTTTGTAGATCTTTTGGAATGTATACCTACTGATATCATCAAGTTCGATGGATTATCAGTTACTGATTAGTCACTAATATAATGCTTTGTAAATTTATACATAAATGAACCTACCAAATCCAAATTAATAAACTTGCCCTATCATTGGGTATCTTTTCGTCGAACTGGAGGCAATAAACATGACAATATTTTTGGCACCAGAAGGGTTCGAGAATTATTTGAATAAACTATGACATCAGTCGTATATTGACCATTGAAGAGCGTACTTTGAAATAACCAGACCATTCGCAGAAAAGTAAAGTTAGCTAAAGTAAGGCAAATGCTTGCAGCTATTTTCCATGGCTGGACTTTTCTGCGCAGGATATGAATTTTCACTCTTAAACAAATCGCCTTGCGTAGCGACGCTAAAAGTGAGTGAGGTGGGTAAATTATAACACATTTGTAAAAGTGTCTTAATTGTGTAACAAATATGACATAATTATTGGAAAACCTTGAATTTTTGTTTAGCTGATTTCGGATATGTACTTAAGTTTTTTGCGCAGCCTGAAATTTACGCGCTATTGTAAAAAGGACTAATAGATTTTGTTTTTGTGGACCGAATGGTGATATTACAATGCTAGTTGCCTGTATAGTGTTTACTGTCAGATTCATTTATTGACAAATTACCGAAAGTGAGTCGATCACGCCGCCTCCCGCACTCCTCGCAATTGGGTTTGTTTCCCTTCCCTTCTCCTGATTCTCTCGTCTATTCATTTGAATGTCTGTGTTCAATGACATCAGTTTTGCGGAGTATCTTCCATTGAAATACTGGTAGAACAAGGACAGTATTCCTGTCTGACGCCTGTGCGCTAGATATTGAAATCCGTTTTTTAAGATAGGGGAATCTATTGAACACACTGCTCATTTCTGAACGGAGTAAAGAGTTTTTACGAGTATTTTTTAGCCAAATTTGACAGTGGGATGCATTTGCGATTTGTACAGGGTCAGCAGTTGTGCACTATAAAAGTATCTGCAGGCGCTCCCTGTACAATAAGCTCAGCTTCAGCAGTTTACAGCTTGTCAGTACTACGAGTGTCCGGACACCGTTTATATTATTTCAATTGAACACAGCACCTATTCCACAGTAATGAGTAATTTCTCTGACTGAACAGTACCTCTACAGCCTACAGTCACCCTTGTGAGGTGTCACAGAAAATAAATACGCAGTCTAGGTTTTTTGCAACCCTTTGATTTGATAAAAAGAGCACGCGGGTATCTAAGCATTGCTATATTCTGTTTTGTACATTTTCAATTTAATATCGCCAGCTAAATAAGTCGGTTAGAGTACTTATTGCGCTACATTGACTTTTCAATTTCACAGCAGACGGCGGCCTGGAACATTCATGTTCGAATTCATCTGATCGTTGGATTTTTTTATTATTTAAAGGGTACGATATAAATAATGGTCTTTTATATTGGTTGGTATTTCTTGGAAGAGTTCTGTGAGAGTTATTTTTCTTTAAAAAATTGAAAGAAAATCGATGTCGCCAATTTACGCTCACAATAGACCTTTTGACTCCTAGGCCCCAGAGGGACAGATGGAATTGATTATCTCTTAATAGCGATTCTATGATGTACGAAAATATATATATATTTTTTTTTTTTTTTTTTTGGTTTGAAAATTTGGTCGCCTAGAAATGGTTTTTTTTTAAATTTTTTTTTATTAAATATCAAAAAAATATACAAAAAAATCAAAAAGTCCCAATAAACTACTTTAAAGTAGTTTGTCATTAGGTGCTTTTAACTTAAACAGATTATATCAAATGTATACATTCATATCATGAGAGGTGTAATACAATAAAAATAAAAACAAAAAACAATTAAAGCGTATGCAGTTAGAAATAGTTTGTATTAGAGTCTAGTACAAACTATTTCTTTCAGCTAGCCAATTTTTCAACAAAAAATTTCTTTTTATATTTGTACATTTTTTGATTTCTGCAGGTAACATATTTAAACAATTTGGTATCATGTAGTCTAGCGTTCTTTGTCCATATTTGTTTACATGCTTTGGTACGATTAGTCCTTCATTTAATGTAAAACGAGTATTGTAAGTGTGTTCCAGTCTATTTATGTACATAGGGCTATTTATGTGTTGAAAAATTATTTTATACCACATAATTGCTCTTACCGAGAGGATTTTCAGATTTTGATAAAGGTATGGAACATTATGCCTTTGTTCATATAAACTTTTATGAGCTAATAATTTAACAAGAGAATTTTGAACTGATTGAACATGATTCATATTTGTTTTAGAGGAAAATCCCCAAGCTGTAATTCCATACCTCATGATAGATTCAGCCAGTGATAAATAGATTATTCGAAGTGTGCATATTGGAACATAAAATTTTAATTTATATAATCTACTAACAATAGATCTCAGTCGTTCACAGACTTTATTTATCTGTAAATCCCATTTGAAAAAACAATCAATAATAACACCCAAATAAACATATTTTTTAACCAGTTCAATAATTAATAAAAATTAAATAATTAATAAAAAAATATACATTTTTGGTGTTCTTTTAGGGTTTTGTGATGCTTTTTTTTTGATACTACATGTTGCATAGCCTTGGTTTGTTAAAAACTGCATGACTATGAACCGTTGTTAAACTATTGGCCATGATAATTAGGTAAAACACAAGTTTAAAGTAACTTAGAGTATACCACAATACATTTCTACTATATAAAGACATTTTGTTATTTTAATAACACATAAAAAAATGAATTGTTCTTGTGTCTATTTATGAACCCGTGACCTCTGCTTCCGGGGCCAAGGATTTGAACCATAGATATACAATGTCTATGATCTGAGGACATAACCATAGATGTTGTCAACTTATTACTACACAATTATCCAAATAATTTCGCACAACGTTGTAAGCACATCATTCTATCGCACTCACCAAACTTGTTTGCTTCTTTCTCATTTCCAATGCCTCTTACATTTTGCAGCTGTCCATACAATAAAACAAATAATTAATTGCTGTTGTTCATTTGCAATTCGTCAAATTGTCCATACGTTAAAGAGCAATTAGTCACAGAGGAATTTATTCTAATTAAAAGAGACTATTTTAGGCCGCGACTCGAATATCGCAAGCTCTCGTTTTGCAGCTAATTAAATGAACGCCTCTACTTTTTTGTTCTTGGAAAGAAACATAATTTCAAATACGCAATTGATTTCTGGTAGTCAAAATATGTCGTCGCGTGGGATTTGTAACTAAGCAAAGTTAGCAGAATGGTAATAAAACGTACACAAATTGATGATTTGATATTGTAACTATTTAATCTTAACAGTTGATTTTGAGTTCACAATGAAACATTTTTGTACTATATTTGTCAACCATATCTTTTGTGTTCTGTTTTTTTTTTATGTTTTACATTTATTTTATTTTATCATTTAATGCTTGTATTTTATTCTATTATTTAATACTTGTATTTTATTCTATTATTTAATACTTGTATTTTATACAATAAATATACAATGTTTACATGTCACACATTATTATAATGCAAAACAAAAATAGCCTTCCATTTAGCCTTTTTATTTAATAATAATAATAATAATAATAATGTTTATTTCAGCTGGACAGAGCGGTGTGTGCAATGCTCTGCCTGCCATAAAAGTTTACATTTAAGTTAATACATAAAAATAAAATGAATGAAGATATAAATAAAAATAATAAATAAAAAATCAATACATTGATGTGCACATTAGGACTTTATGGTGGCTTGAGTGAAATTCTCCATCTCCGGTGTAGAGGCGCTCCCTGCCACTGGGCAACGGCCTGGACAAGAGTGTTGTCCGATCTCTGGTAGCGCTGACTCGTCCCGGCTATTCTGTGGCGCATCAAAGCAGCGAACCCATGCACCCTTCCTTCGGTGAACATCTGTGAAGCGCTGCATCGCCAGGGGAGGCCAAATAGGGCTCTGTATGCGTGGTTGTACTGTACTCGGAGTGTGTTCATGACGCCTTGTATGTATGTCGTCCATAGCTCGCTAGTGTAGAAGCTCATACAATATGTTTGGAAAAGTTGCTTCTTCACCGGAGGACTGCATTTGTTGAATCTCCTGGCAAGCATGTTAGCTCTCACACTCAGTACTCTTCTTTGACGTTCTATGTCTTTTTTATCATTTAGGTCATCGGTGATGACATGCCCCAAATATTTGATTTCGCTGCAAATTGTCAGGTTGGCCCCGCCGAGACGTATGGGTGGAATGACAGTGGGACCAGTATTTGCTTTAAATATCAGCAGGGATGACTTTTTAGCATTGTACATCAGCCCATGACTGTCAACGTAAGCTTCGCATATTGCCAGAAGTTTTCTCATCGCTCTTATCGATGGAGCTAGTATGACCATGTCGTCTGCATAGCTAATATTGTTCATACATACCCCGGCAATATGGCATCCGATTCTTGTCGTATTTAGTGTTTTACTAAGTTCATCCATATACACGTTGAAAAGCACTGGGGACATTGAGCCTCCTTGTCTAACGCCGCACTTTAATTTGGCTGCTTCTGATAGGCTTTCATTCCATCTGACAAAGTTTTCCTGTTGGTTGTACCATGTTCTCAATATATTAACAATTTGTGGTGGAACTTGTCGTTCGGTCAGTTTTTTCCACAACGCATTATGACAAACCCTGTCAAAGGCTTTGCTTAAGTCTAGGAAGCATGTGTACACCGTTGTTTTTCTGGCTTTATAGTATTCGATTGTTTGTTTCATGCTATATATGGCCGTATCAGTAGAGCATCCAGCTTTGAAGCCCATTTGAGAGTCCTCTGTATTGAGCTTGTCTTCCGTTAAATTTAAGATGACCTTTTCGAAGATTCTTGCAATTAAATATTTAGGAGATCTTTGAATGTGCCAGGCCCATTATATTAGGTATTTTATTCTCTATTTATTAATGTATCACTCACCCGACATATATCAATTTGAAAGGTTGATGTGCAAGAGTATAAATAGTACAAGGACCTAAGATGTCATATTTGTACAGCGTCCTTGACGTGAGTTTCCACAAAAATGGCGCTACATAAATTATCCAATAATAATAATTATTATTTGTGTTACCTATCTCAAAAAAAACACTACAAAATTCTTCTAATAGTATATAAGAGTATATTGTATAACAGTATTTTTGAAACGATAATGTGCGTTTAAAAATGATTTCTTTATCAGTTATCTGTCTGTATTACTGCTTATATTATTAGCGCAGACCCGTGAAAAATTACGGGATTCAATTATTATATTATAGGTGGGTATAATTTTGAAAATGACACCAAAATTCCAGGCAAATTTGAGTTCGTTCAACATTAATAGTTTTAGTCATGAATAACGTATATCACAGACAACCGATATTAGTGTGTTTGATCATTACGCAATTATTTATGAGTCAAAGTAATCTATTTTATAACATGACGTAGTTATTTTAAACCGCATAATATTATTGAAACTAACATCATTATGTGATATTTCATTCATTATTATTATTCACAGGTTTTATGACTGTTATTGTGAAAACTATTTTTATAATTTTTGTAATGATTTTATTGATTAATGTTTTCACTGTCAATATTGACATTTATTCAATAATATTATGATTATTCATTTACAGCATCCGATTTAAATTATAATTAAATTTTCTTCAGTTAACAATAAATAATAAAAAAAATAATTTTAATTTAATCAGTTTTTATGTGACACTTCATAAGAACTCCACTGCCTGTAAGACGTGGGTACGTGTTACTACCAGGGGAAGTAAATCACAACTCAAAGGGTTTAGGTTAAGTTAGGTGCAAATATAATTATTAACCGGTGACCAACGGATCAGTGATTATAGTTTCTCCATTAAAACGCAGATCACTCTTATGGGTAAATTTCGGGCTTCGCTATATTAATTTATAAAATAATTGAGCCATTGCCATTGTAATAAGATTGGAGATTTTGTGAAAAACACATGATTTGAAATTTTCACAGAGATGTCTCAGGTTGTGAAAAGGTTAGGAATCGTGGGAGAATCTAGAAAGACGTAGTACGAGTGGATTATAAGGAGTCCTTTCGAGTTTAATTCACTTATAAAGAGTAATATCGAGTTTATTTATATGTTAAGTCACTTGTAAGGAGTCATGCCGAGTTTAATTATCTGTTAAGTCACTTGTAAGGAGTCATGCCGGATTTAATTATATGTTAAGTCACTTGTAAGGAGTCATGTCGAGTTTAATTGTAAGTTAAGTCACTTGTAAGGAGTCACGTCAAGGAGTTTAATTTCACACACAGTAAATTCTTTAGTCTCCGCTTACCCAATTTCAACAAGTTTCTCGTTAAATCTTTAAGTGTTTAAGTTCAAAAAATTCTATTAATTGAATGCATAGATCCTTGGAGATTGTGAACTTAGGAAGTATATTAACGAGAGGTGTGAGAAAAAATGAGGACCCGTATCTGTGCAGTGTAAAGACGGAAGAGGATTTAAAGAAGGGGAGATATCTATCCGGTTGGGAAGGGTGTTGAGGCGGGTTATGGTAGGGGCTTCAGCCCCGCATACTCAATTTCTACCGTTTTATGACGACTTTATTTTAACTATTTAAGTTTTTTAAGTTCCAAAAAAAAAAGTTATTTTTGAAGATAATATCTATAGATATATTTGTTAGGCCGAAACATTGATTATACGAAATTTCCTCGATAGAAAAAAATCCGTAAAGTAAGCTTCGAAAATTATTGAAAACCCGTTTTTTCTGTTATTGAATATGTTATAGGCATGAAAAAATACTCAATGCAACTAAAGAACTTGTCGAGAGTTTCAAACGAGTCGTGTTTTATTAAATATTTTCACCATTTTCGCTTAATTATTATCGTTTTTTTATATTAGCGAGCTTCTTCTAACATTCGTATTTACATATCTCCCTTTTAAGCCATATTTGAACGCTTACTACGGGGCCTTTAGTTAATATATTATAATGTAAGAACACCCTAATCATGAAGCTATTCAATTAAAATCAATTTTTTTCATCTAGTCGAGCTAATTTATTTGATTTATCTCTGGATAGTTCGATGTATTGGTACTTTTACATTAAATATGTTATGTAGGTACTTTCTTTTACAATAATTTTATGTTTGTTTATACTTATCTCTTGCACTGTTTACGTGTATATTATCAGGATCTCGAAACACGTGATCATGAATATCCAAAAATTACAATACGAAATGCGAAAATGTGTCCCGAGATCATGATAATATATTCGTAATTTACAAAAAAATTGTAAAGAAACCTGTTACTTCAATCATTAATTACCAATAATTTGAAAAGGTTCTAAATAAATTAGCAGTAATAATTTTACTCCATGTGTTAAAAAAGACTGTACGAGCGTAAATACTTATTTAATTGAAGGTACCACGTAATGAAATCAATTCATTATCTATTTATAAATAATACTTTCCGAAGAGATGAAAAGAAAACAATAAGTTATTAACCTGTCCAGTATTTATTTATAGGTGAGTACTAAAGTCATAATATATCATAGACATTTACAACAATTGTTGTCTATCGCCAATGGCTGATTTATTGCGCCTAAGTGTTGGACGTTTAGATTCTATGGTGTCTCCAGTCTTTAGCGATAATTTATTTGTGCAGCTGTTGCCAAGTGTTTAGCATAATAAACGCAGCCGCACGTGCATTAATTTGTTGTATTGTGTTAGTGCATTCTGTATTCATGGTGTGGTACAATTTTCTAGTCGAAAGAAGTATACCTGCCTATGTAACTACCATCGATCGGATGAAAATACACGTTAGATTTCTTACATTGTCAGCTGTATGTGTTGGAGGCAAGAGTTTGTTAGCTAACACACGTAAATAAAACTGTTCATATTTAGTGACAATCGCGTTTTTGTATTAAAGCCATAATAGATGTTACTCCTCTAATGAATGTTAAACAGCGTGTAATACGTATATATTGATTCTAGGGTACCGAATTGTAAATGGGTTAGGTTTGGTACGATACCAGTATGTTCGTTCATTAGGAACATTATAGATTACTAGCTACAGACCCGGCGTTGCTCGTCTTTCTCTACATTCTATAAATATATATTTTATTGCGTATACGGTATACATATAGTTACCGTGAGCAATTAGGCTATAAGCCCATTGTGCTATCTCTTATTTTCCCTCATTATTTTAACAGTAACCCAGTCCTTTTGGTAAAGTTCACCAGGATTATCTTTGAATTCTGGTTCCACAATGTGTCTTCCTAGGTTTTATCATTCCTATCTAATCCCCCTTGGTTCCCTGAAGGCCCCACAATGAAAGAATTCATGCGGGTGGCCTCATCTCTTCTTTTAACTCCTTCTTGGTTCCCTGAAAGCCCCACAAGGGAAGAATTCTTAAAAAAGGCCTCATCTGTTCTTTACACACCTCTTTGGTTCCACGAAGGCCTCACGACAGAAGAGTCCACTCTCACAAGGGAAAAATTCACGTATGTGGCCTCATCTCTCCTCACCACTCCTCCTTTGTTCCCTAAAGGCACCACGATGGAAGAGTCCACTCCCCCTTAGTTCCCTGAAGGCCACAAGATGGATGAGTCCATTCCCTCCTGGTTGTTTGAAAAACCCATGAGGGAAGAGAATCTCGTCTCTCCTCTCCACTCCTCCTTGGTTCCCCGATGGTCCCACGAGGGAAGAGGGAGTTTTCAAATGGTCCAATTTTCGTTCCACGAGTATACAGAGAAATAGAAGGTCCACTACACAGAGCCCCGAGTGATAAGGTAATGTCTAAATACTCCCTGTTCCCACTCCCTGCGCTATGGGTTCGCCACACTTCCTAAGCTCAATTCTATAAATATAATACGCATGTATTATATTTATATAGTAAACCGTCTGGAAGAAATTTAGAAGAATTAAGCTCACAAACAGACAGACCCGGATAGCGAATTTGTTTTAAACTATTTAAAGATATGGTTGACATGGGTTGGATTATGTCACGTTAGGTGCGATTATGTACAATTATATAAAGGTATATTTTATTTGCTTAGGATGCCAATATATAGGTAAATTTCTGCTAGTATGTTGGGTTATGGTCAAATCGGTAGTTTATGTAAAGTTGATAAGTTTTATTTGTTTGGTCTGGTTAAATTGGATTATTGTAAGTTAGGTTCGACAACATTCTAAATTTTAAAATTATACATCGTATATACAGATTATATGGTGGTTTGAACGGATCATAATCTATGAATCTATATGGCTTGCTTCTAAAAGGTCCAATGTCAGTTTTTAATATATTATTTTTTGTAGGATTTCGCGTGAAAATTAATCCTTTGAATTCTAAAATCACCTTTGGATTTCAATAAAGGATTTTTAGATTTTCTCAGATTAATGTAAAACTAGAAAATCGCCTTTAATAAAATTAAAACTTGAAATTCTACAAAGCATTCGTGAAATTTGAAAAAAAAAAACATTAGCCCTTATTAGCAGTAAGCCACAGAAATACATAGTAGTTAAAATAATAACCTAACCTAACCTGACTAAACCTGACTTCGCAGCAGGGTTAGGCAGAGAAGATGAACAGCCAAACAACTACTCGGTTTGGCCGACAAGTTCTCGACTTCTTCCACTATTTACATTAATTAGTTTTGCACGCAAAAACTTGTTTCTAGAATATTCCTTAATAGTCTCTAATTATATATTACATGAAGATTAAAACATCAACTTGATTTATTTGCAAGCTCAGCCTGACAATTAAATGTTAATTTATACTAATGATATGACTAGTCCATACTATATATTTTCTTTGGGTTTCTGAATTTCATTGAGTGATCCAACATGTCTTCACGATGTCTGCGATTTGATATAGCCAGGCCTATTGGTCGTAATTCACGATTCGTTGAATCACTATTTTTCTGGATGATTAATAATCACTAGTAAGATGATGAATTATAATCACTAGTAAGATGATGAATTATAATCACTAGTAAGATGATGAATTATTAAGATGATGAATTATAATCACTAGTAAGATGATGAATTATAATCACTAGTAAGATGATGAATTATAATCACTAGTAAGATGATGAATTATAATCACTAGTAAGATGATGAATTATAATCACTAGTAAGATGATGAATAATAATCACTAGTTTCTAGATGATATTTTGTATAGCACCGTTCTTGTGATAAATCATCCCAGGGGCTTCGATTATATCAATTAAAAAACCTACTCAAATTTTGAACTTTAAACATCTTTAAGGTACAAAATATATACCATCGTTACAAGTTCTTCTCTTGTAGGTATAATGTACTGAAGAATGCTGCGCGGTCATTTTCATACAAAGATTAAATTTGGATTTCAGGCCAAAATACCAAACCAAAAACTGGATAATACATATATTTTTTTTATCAAAAACTACAGAAAATGTACTATTTTATTTGTTTATGGATTAATTTCTGATATGTGGTCCATTAAAAAAATAAACTTGTTATAATTTCAGGGGCATCTTTTGAATTTTTTCGTAAGTTTACTGTATTAAAAAAAAGTATTCTTGACTTGCCTTCGATGTTAATGAAATGAAAAATTAAATAAAAGCATATTTTTTTTGTTAAAATATATTTTTTTAATTAAAATAAATTAGAACTACTTTTTGATTAATTAAAATATTTATTGAGTTTTGTTGGGTAATTTAAGGTTTGAAAAAAAATGCCGTGCAGCCGTCCCTCTAAAGGAAGAACGTGCTAAGTACTGCAAATATCTCTCTGATAACGGCCAATCAATTAATTTATTTAATCGTGGTATATAAGTCTGCTGTTTATTAAATACTTATTCAAAATATCGTTCCGCTGCTTGCTTCTATGCGTTTGCTGCTTTCTTTGCATGTACCTTAGGGTGTCCCAAAAAAATTAAAGTTTTTATTTTTGAACGCATACCCTCTAATTTTGTTTTAATAATGACAAAACACTTATGAAAAAAATTTAGTTTACTTTGGACAACTGCAACCCGTGCCGACTTGCATCGAAAGATGTCAGTACTTGTACATTAAGACGCCAGCGAGCAAACGTGTTGATGAGCTTGTAGTAACTTGCTATTTTGTTAGTAAACGAAAATCACTTGTTCAGGGAAGATGTTGATAGATTTACGCACTTCTAAAAAAGAGTATATTTTTAATAGGAGTCGTAAAACACCAAATATCGGGTTCTAAACTGCCATCTAATGGATAAGTTCTTGAAGTTTTGTTCTACAATATCCGGAAAGTGAATTTAACTGTCAATATATACCAAATATTGCCATAGTAGGTATTAAAAGCTGTGTTTGAAGTAAAAATCAGTCAAGTGACTACAAGCCCTGACATACCACTCTTCAAAAAGTTTCGAGATAACTGTAAAAATGTTGATCCCGATAAAATTCAGTGCTACAGAGAAAATCTCACATTGCACCTAACCGCTTCCGAAATCGATGATTTGCTTGACTTTTACCATACTGCACTGACAACAAAAATACTTGGAGATTACTATTGAGAGTTTTTAGAGCTCTGTGTGATAGTTTTAGGAGAAGATACAGCGAGAAAATTTAAGATTCGGCCTCCAGGTGCTCGATGGATGGCAAAGGCGCTTTATTCCTTGAAATTATCATTAATTTGTGCGCAATTTAAAATTACCGGTAAGGATAAGGCCTCACTTTTAGACGTTTGCCTGTTCATAGTAACATCCTATGTCAAGCCATGGTTACAATGTATTATAGCAGTTAAAGCACCTTACCAGGACTTGTGCTTTTTGATCGATGAAGGCCTAAGAAAAAATTGATGAAAACATATCAATAGCAGCTTTATTTCTGTTCAGTAAGGAGTTATTGTATTTGACCGATGAAGGATCTATTTTATCGCTGTTTGACGACGCTGTGGATCAAACAACTAAAATAAAAATGCTCGAAATATCAAAAAAAATAATTTATCAACCCATGGCAAACGTTACATCCCATCGAAGGAAGATCTTGATGGTAAATTGTATGGTAAGTTTATTAAGTAGTTTAAATTATGTTTTGTTTTGAGGTTTTTGTTCATATCATAATTTAGTGACTTTTGTTTCAGAGAAAAATATTTACGACTTCATTTCAGTCAAGAACAAGTATTTGTTTGATCGTCTGAAAACATGACAGTTTTCTTAACGAATTCCCTACGATGTGGTCAAATATTGCTTCGTATCAAGAAGTCAGAAAGAAGGTGTCGACGCTGAGGGTAGTGAATGATACAGCTGAAAGAACTGTTAAGTTAATGCAAGATTTTCATGGCTTAATCTCACGGTCGAAGAGGAACAAAAATAATTTTTGTTACGATGCGTTCAAGAACACCGGAAGGTTTATCCTGACTGTAAAAAACAAACTATGAAGAAAAAATTTAATCAATAAACCATTTTTAAATATAAAATACTACATAATTGAACATTTGTGCATTTTTAATTTTATTTATCGGACAAAAATGAAAGTTGAAAATCCTTCCATATTAACTCTGTACCATATGTTTGGCATCAAGTCGGCACGGGTTGCCGGTGTTTAATCAAAATAATATTTATTATATGAGTTATTGGGATCAAATGGAATAAAATAAGAGGGTATGCATATTTAAATTCATGAAAAAAAATTCTTCCTTATGTCCTGGGACACCCTAATGTACCTACTATACAAACACTATTGTTCAGAAAACCCGTTAAAAGGAACATCAAAACGAAAGACTGCACCATTTAAATATTTTGACATTTGAACGGTGCCAGTAAAATTTCCCTGAATCTCAGCCCATTTCAGTTTTTGATCAAATAGCCCATCAGCTGTCAACCATAACGGTCAATTTGATATACTTGTCAGTAAAATTTGATCATTAGCTAAAACGGGCCTATGTTTAAAGGGAAGTTTAAAAAAATTAAATATTCAAAATTACGACGATTGTCATTGAACGTTAACTCAGTTTGAAACGGTTTTATGAAAATTCAGAGCTCAATTCACCGCTGAATTAATAATATACACATAGATTACTGTTTATTGCTTACAAATATTCTTATTAAATTCTTCAAATGTTATTTATTGACTGATTTGAATGCAGATGGAATGTCATTATATCTTGTGGATTTTGAATTTTTAAACAGCGCGAATTCAAGCGTTGTATTTGTTAAACACATAATGCTGGATTCGACAGCTCGGCTGTGGAATTATTTGCCGGCCTATTTGTTTCCTCCCTCGTAAAAAATGGGTTTATCTAAGACCCAAGATCATCTCTTGCTTTTCTTAAAAAGTCCCTTCACACAGCATCCCTAGACATACTAGAAAAACAAACTATTTTCATCAGGGCCTCCTACGGTGAGTTAATGTAAAAAAAAAGTGGGTGTGTCAAGCCTACGCAAGACAGAAGTGAAACTTCTAGTATTCCTCTCTCTCTATTTTCATTTCATCATCTCTATTTTCTCTCTTAGGTTAGTTTGAAAATTAGAGGTTAAATAATTCAACGACGAAGCATGGATTTGCTTTTTCTAATATTTTCTTATAGATGAATGACGTTCGATTAATGTATAGTTCCAAAAATTTTCAATTTATTCACAAGTATACAATATTACATAAATAACAATATTACAATTAAAAATTACAAAGAAATTACAATGACAATTTACCAATCATGTGCCATTTTCATTGTCAATTTCATGAATATCATTTCCTAATGTCGTGATAATTGGGTTATGGTAACTAAAGTGCGAGATATATACATGAGCACTTAAATCCTTAATGAATCGTGCAAAAACTGCATCGATTGTTGTCCCGTGTCGGGAGAGAACGTTCGTGAGCGGCTCCCCCACCTCAACAAGCGCATATGGTGAGAGAGGGACAGTGAACGGTGAGCGGTGGTGGGGGTACCCGCATTTTCGTGTCGATCCTGACTCGGTTTTACTCCGTCCCCGAATTACGCGCCTAAAGAAGTTTCACTTCAAAAATATTACGAAAACAATCATTAAAAAACTTAATTACCTTATTCCCAACCCTTAAATATTTTACAATTTTATTTTACTACGATTCCCAAATTCCAAATCTAATTCGATAGAAATAAATTGGAAAGCTTTTCCATATCGACCGAATGGAAAAGTAAATAAAATACATATTTTCGAACATTAAAAAACACATTCGAAATAGAAATTATTTATGTTCCCATATGGCTTATGTTAGTTGACGTTAGTTGAGATTAAGTAATTTACAAAATAATGTTTATATTATTAGGAAAAGTGTTGAAACATATTGAAATATTATAAACACATTATTTTATAATGCGGTCTCGAGGTCTTCATCATTGAAATATTTTTTGCCTAGCCGCAACCGGAATAGATTCAAGCTCGCGATATTTTTAACGACTTGTTTACTTTGAGCGCAGGATATTTTTAACCGCACAAATTGAAAAGTGGTTTACGTTCGGTAAAATGAGATGCTGTGTTTACCAACAAAACCTGATGATTTCTCAATGAATAAATGATGACTCAACGCTTATAATTTATAAATATTAGTTATTAGCTTTATCAACAGGCTTAAATATAGATTTCAACGCTATTTTCAATGTTTTTTAATGTATTTAACCACCAAGAGACGGTAACAGTGGATCCCGACACCCCTTAAGATGAATGTATTGAGGATAAAGTTAACGGAGAAGAAGAAAGAGCACAAGAGAAGTTGGAATTCTGTCTGTTCAGATCTATTTACCCAATAGACTAATAAAATACGCACAATGATTTGCATTGAAGAAGTCTTCTCTCATCAAGACCTTTCTGAGAATATTTTCTTTAAATTCGCAGTATCTATGTGAACAAATAATACCCAAGCTAATAAGATTTCTTTTTTATTTTCAATACGTTGGTTATGAAATATATTTCCTATTTTCCAATCGCTGTATGCTTTTTCTCAGTTCAATGAAAATTTTGTACTCAAACTTGATTATTTTTTCAACTATTATTTAATGATAAAATAGTTGAAAACTGTGATGTGAATAAAACTGACAAAACTTTTTAGCTTTCTCGAAATAAAATAAAATTATAAGTCGATTTGGAAAACGGAATCCTTTTATATGATCTATAATATTATTATAAAATAAACAAAAACTAATTTTTTAAACAAGTTCTGTTTTTAACAAGTGTTATTATTATTATTCGTGACAGCTGTTTTGCCTTTTGAAAACATCATCAAACTATCAATTATCAGTTTGATAATGCTTTCAGTGTGCGAAACTGCTGTCACGCGTAATAATAATTACTCAGCAATACTACTTTTGTATAAATAAAACTATTTTACTTAAATTTAATAGTAATATTATTGAAAATATAAAATTTTAATGGAGTTCTACAAATCAAACTTGGTAACAATAAATAATGCAATATTACCTGTTCATTGGTAAGTCTAATATGCAAGGAATATTATAAATTCAGAAATGAGAATGGGATTTTTTCCCCGCTGGGTATAAACCCGAGATATTTTTTAACCAGCTGGGTAATATTTGCACTTTGCATTTTCCAGCCGCTTAATTGTATACGTAATAAATGTATTTATGTCTTTAGTTAAGCAAAGTACAGCGTGCGAAATATATAAATATGGATGATTATATATCTGAAATTTAGTAAAGCATTGAATATTTTTTTTAGTAATTACATTACTAACATACTATCAGCAGAGAAATTTTGGTTCAACGGAATTCATTTTTCAAATCATGATTGTATTAGTACTGACATTTATTTCGTATATTAAATCTTTAAATATAATCAAATTTCACAAAAATGTACGTGATGAGAAGATAAGAGCTCGATCGGATGTCCATAAGTGCGTATAATAAATAGGCATATTTTAAACCCGCATTAATAAATCCCTTCCCTAAGGCCCGTAGTAAGCGTTCAAAGATGGTTTAAAAGGATGATATGTAAATACGAATGTTAGAGGGAGCGCGCTAATATTAAAAAAACGATAATAATTAGGCAAAATGGTGAAAATATTTAATAAAACAAGGGCAAAAATCTCGCGCCAAATGCTTTAGTTGCATTTAAAGATACACTTCGAATTTCGTCTTTCCTATAACATATAAAAAAGCTTAATTTGAGTTTTTTTCCATCGAGTTAATTTTATATAATAAATGTTTCGGCACCACAAATGTATAGATATTATTTTAAAAAATAACATAACTTTTGTGTAATTTAAGATTCAAATAGAAACTTGTTATCAGTATGTTATAATTGAGTATGCGGGGGCCGAAGCCCTTACCATAACCCGCCTCAACATGCTGCCCAACCGTGTGGTGACATATTTTCCCTGTATTTAACACTGCACAGATACGTCTTCAATTTTGTTCTCATACCTTTCGTGAATATACTTCCTAAGTTCACTAGCTCCAAGGATCCATTTATTCAATAAGTAGTATTATATCAATAAATCTTATATTATATTATTGCGTGTAACCAACGATTCGGATTGAAATCTATCACTAGGTTAAGTATTACGGTATCCGGGTAGCAGAATTATATAACCAACAACTAAACCACAATAATACCTTTTCACTGCCATTGTAATGCCCAATCATAACTTTACTTTGACAGAGTTCTAACTAATTCTTGATACAATAATTATAATATTATAATACATGGTATCCATTTATTTGACGGCAAATTTGAGTTATGTTACAATTTAGTCATTAATAATAAATAGTATATTTGTGGGAAATTCCAGAGTGGTAGATACTCTTAGTATCGGTCTGGTGAAGATAACCATTTAGAATTGAAACGTTGCATTAAATAGCTTTAATCGTGTTTAGTGACCAGATATGAATAGCCAGGTACTTCCCCACTTTCCTCTTGCCAAACTCCTTCCCCTCTACACTTCTTTCAGCCTTACAACCTACCCCAATTGGGGATGCCATAGTGTTACTAGCTCCATACGGTTGGGAACAATAAGGACTATTTAAATAAACAAACGTTTATGTAGTTTTAATAACCATTTGGAATCGTTCAATATGATTTTAGATGATCGCGGCCAAAAGCATCATCGTGAACTATTTTTGTGGTGTTGTGCATTGTTGCGTTTTCTCCTTCTTTTGCCTACGATTCGAATAGCACTCATCCATCATCAGAGCAGATGTGTCTTGGAAATGTTGGCTAAAGGAGGAAAAAGCGCAACACATCATAACACCTCTAAAAAAGATGAAATTGGCCGTGATAATCTCAAATCATATCCACTCTTTATCCAAGATTTAAAAAAAAACGGTTTATATGTGGTTGTTACGTCACAATTTTTTACGTCATAATTGCTATACATGTAGGAACGTTACTTTGAACAAGCCTGATTAAAATCTAGATCTAAAATTTCCTACAGGTAAAATTGTAGCATCAAATGCACAAAATAAATGAAAAATCCATGCATTCAGGAAAATTTTATAATTTTGCTTTACTAAAATTTAAAGATAATACTTACACACATTTTTTTGGCAATAAAAATGAAGATCTGCAGAGTGAGCCCAATACAAAGTGGTTGAACACCCCTCTACGATATTATCATTACTTTTTACGTCTCTATCGACTTGGGAATAGTCTCAAAAAGCAAACAAAACCTCACTCGGACTAGTTTGTTAATATTTATTTTTCGATAACTCTCCCCCACTCCTCCTCCCTCTCCCACAAGAGGTGTGTTCCTCCACTATATTTATGCGAACTGCAGATCTTCATTTTTACTGCCAAGACGAATGTCACAAAATAGCAAAAGTTTCATTAATGCACACATTTTGTCCTTTTTACCTTGTTTTACCTGTACTAGTGTGCCCTTCGCTATTTTTAACAATAATGTTTAAGTATTACCTATACGTATGTTGCTAACTACTGTATGAACTCTGTGTTTAGTATATTTACAGAGATATTTTATTAATTAGAGACGATGTTCACTCATTTGACAGCACCGGCAAGGAAAGATTAAACCACCAACTTACTGGTTTGTTGACCTGAAAGAAAAAGATTAGGCCCTTCATCCAAAATGATAATAATTAAAAACATTTATTTGGTTTTGATTGTCTGTAACGCCGGTTCAATGAACTCTAGAACTTTTGCTTCTAATTTAAGTTTCATTTTCAAAGTGAAAATGTTTGTTTGGTATATTAAATGTATAATCAAAGTTTGATATAAAATTTTTATTGGATAAATATTTGAATTGCGATTTTCAAAATTGCAACTGATTTGTCGAGAATTCTGACTATCCCCCATGTATAACTTGGAGATAGAAAATGGTCGAAATGCTCAATTAGCTATTATCTTTTTGCAGTTAGAACTATATAACAGTAGATTCGCTTGTATCTAATATTTTGCATACATTATTTAAAATGTTTTTTTACGAACAAGGTCGACTTGATAATGTTAACCACTGTTAATTTAACCACACCGGAATGATAACGCTATGAAGGAAATCAACATGTTTTATTACTCGTGTGTAAAAATAAACCATTCGAAACCAACATAAAAGTGATTGATATTTGAATAAACAAGTGTTTTTTTTTGTAAATGACCCGTGAATACATTTTGGTGGCTCGTAAATTATGTCAGCTATTTTTTTGGATAGTTTTTAGTCACTAGTAATGTAACAAACGTCACTATAATAATATATTATTATTACGTTTGCCGTATTTTCATTGTTTCTCATGACAGCTGTAAAAGTGTTTTCAAAATACTATATTTATTTAACAGTTAACATTACATAGAATGGCTAAGCTATAATAAACCGTACACGGTGTACGGAAACTCGTCGTACAAGAGGGAAACTGTCAAAAGATGTTTGAAGACATTAGTAAAGAAAATAAAATTATTTCCCTTTTTAAACGTAACCTGTTTCAAAACGATACATATTAGTTGGTGGTATATGATAAATCTTATGGTGCTTAATCAATGTTTCTATGAATATAAATATCAAGGTTTTCTAGTAAATATTATCATTGATTTTTTTTTTTATATATTCAATAATATTGTTATTGGGTTTATAAAAACAGTTTATTTTTAAACAAGTTCTGCTGTGAGAGGGCGAGCCCTTCAGAGGGCGAAACAGCTGTCACGCGTAATAATAATTACACAGCAGAACTTGTTTAAAAATAAACTGTTTTTATAAACCCAATAACAATATTATTGAATATATAAAAAATTAAAAATTAAAATGGAGTTCTACAAATTAAACTTAATAACAATAAAAAATAAAAAAATAAAATAAAAATAAAAAAAATTATCATTGATATATATAAAAATGAATTACAAAACTAAAATATATGAGCTCCAGGTGTTTTTATTGTGGAATGTAAATATTTGTGTGACGGCTGCTTTTTTAATTAATGAAATATATAATTTAGACTGTATTATTGTAAATACAGTTTTAATTAACAACTTAAATATCGTACGATAAAAAATGTATAAATTTTCAAATAAACTGATAAAAATTTCTACATATTTATTTCTGTAACTTCCATTTACCTGAAAAATGATATTCCTTTTGTTTTTTTTCTATCAAAATAATTTTATACTTGTTGGTTGTAAACTTACGTGGCATCATAAATGTTTATTTAACAAACTTTAGATTGTTTTTAAGCTAATATTTTATAACTCACCGTTCAAAACAAATGGACTGTCAACAGTAGCTTCACACGTAATGCTGGACAAATGATTTGAATTAGACAACGTAGTTTTAAAAAAAGAACGGAGGAGTTGAAAATATTCTCGTATCTAACATTCCCTATGTGAAAGTAGAGTACAAATATGCGATGCCAATAAGTAACTTATTGTTTTCTCTATTCATATTTTTAATGCACTTCCTCTGTTTATTCCCAATTTAATAAATAGATCCATCTTAAGAAAATATTTTTATGAACTCATTATCCATGTTAAAATTGCTATAGACATAGACTAAATTAGACTAGACACGGCATATTCATTTAAAAATAACCCCAACACAATTTTGGTTTGGTTCACATGCACATTTATGAAAATGCCCACGCATTATGACGCAATGCGAAATGGGCACTGTGCATTGCGTTTTACCTTTTGTTGGTCTATTTTGCTTCTCAGCTATGCTGGGCAAGTTCATTTTTTCAATCACAAAAATAACCGAGTTCCAAATATTTAAATTTGAATTATGTTCATATTACAACACCTCTGACAACAAATTCTCCGTGGTTTCGCTTACGAGTTTGGGTTGTTAAGTTCATCTCCATATTTGTGACATACGCTACGTGGCGTTATTTTTAAAATGAATTTAACTAGACAGGGCTAATCTAGTATAATACATCAATGGTTATAGATCTTTCTTTTATATTATTGATAACATCATTTTTATGTGCACCATACATCTAGCGTGATTGATCCCATCGGCATCCTCAACATACCAGTATTTGAACATGGTTTTCACGAGATACGGTGTTTTTAATGCTTTTTTGCTTAGGGCGACATAACACGCCCACATTTTTATTGTTTCTGATGAACGTATTACTAAAATCTCAAATGTTTCTGAAAGGATCTCAACGAATGTAAATTATTTATATTTAAAATTATTAAAAACAGGACCTTACCATAAACATATTTTATGTAAAACGGTTTGAAAATTTTATAAAACGTTTTTAACTAAACTATAAAATTAGAGGTAAGCACAAGTGAAAATGAATTAGTAACTACCCAAGAGATTCTTCTACAAACAATTGAGATTTTAGTAATATACTCATCAAACGTACCTAATTGAAATAAACACCATTTAAATATCGATTTTCTAGGCCTTCCCACTTCATTTTAGAGATTTGATAGGGAAAATTCAATCTCAGGTCTGTCCAATACAACAGTGCCGCGAGTTGTATATTATTGTGCACGGCTGCTTCACTTACGTCGTTAAGATTCTGGTTTTATTCTAAGGTATTATCTTAACAGCCCGACACTACCACGGTGGAATTTTTGAATGGCTTTTATGCTTTCTCCATTCTGTATAATGGTTCTTTATAAGACCCAGAATTTCTATATTTTTCTTAAATCCCCGTAGTAAGCAGTGTTGCCAACTCAACTACTTCAAAATATGCTAGAGTGATGGGAAAAATATGCCAGAAATATGCTAAATTCCTTTAAAAAATGCAAAAAAAAACCAACATAAATTTAACTTAGTATTTATTGAGAAATAGAGTGATGGGAAAAATATGCCAGAAAAATGCTAAATTACTTTAAAAAATGCCAAAAAAAGCTAACATAAATTTAACTTAGAAATAAAATCAGTGAAAAAAAATATCAATATCTTCATCTTCTTCTTCTTCATTAACAGCAGCTGATGTGGAAGGCTGAGAGACGGAGTCGTAACTTTCTTTGGTCCCAATGCAGCGTAGTACTTTGTCAGGAACAGTGTAAGAGTAACAGCACTTTCCTGCTCTCTTTAGGCCAAATCTCACGTACAAAATGGCATTCAGGGTTCTCACCGCCAAACGATTTCGGAGTTTTGTTTTGACCAGTCACATTTGGCTAAATACACGTTCAATGTCCGCATTTGAATACGGCTTAAAAATAGACATTGCAAACTGTTAGTTAAAAAATTGGTTTTTATTATTTTCATCTTTCTGTAAAAATAAGCCAAATAAATATGCTACATGCTAAAAGCATAATAGTTATGCTGAACATGGAGTAATTATGCCAAATTTAGCATATAATATGCTAACTTGGCAACACTGGTAGTAAGCGTTAAAAGAGAAGAATAAGCTGGTTTGAAATGGATAAATGTAAAATATGAATGCTAGAGGGAGCGCACTTATATTAAATAAAGAATAATAAGTAAGCGAGAACCGTGAAAAATTTAATAAAACATAACTCGTTTACAATAGGGTAAAAATCACTTAACAAATGCCTACGTTGCATTGAAAGATGTATTATACCTATGACATGTTAAATGACAAAAGAAAATGTGTTTTTAATATTTTTCGGAGGTAATATTGCGATATTTTTTTCCATCGACAGAAATTCATACAATTACCGTTTCGGCTCTACAAATTTATAGATACTTTTTTCAAAAACAACACATATGTATACATATTTAGGAACTTAAAGTGTTCAAGACAAATATGTTATAAATTAGTCAAAATTCGGAATGCCTACAAGTACATACATATGGCATACTTTTGTGCGTAGTTAATATATTTCATATAAATAATTTTGTTTAATATGAATTATATACTTCTTCTCAAAGTATCAATGTATGAAGTGATCAGCATGGAGAATAATTTTGTATTATGTGTCACCGTGGTATGCGGAATACTTAATTCTTTTCTATGTCCCCACAGCTATATTATGATTCAACTATTAATTGGTGATGCACAGACGTGTTCTCGGTGAAGGTTTCTTACAGATTGTAGAACAAAGATCAGCTGGATAAGGACTGACCTTTTGTGATTCTTATATAAACATCACAAATAATACGTTGTTATGTTATCTAATTTATACTACTCTTGTGATTTAGGTATTCGTTAATATAATATTTACTTATAACATTATGATTATTACTACATATTTTCTGTCATATTGTCATAACATAATGTATAAGTCAACAGACCGTTATAAAATAATTGTCTGTTGACGAAACCCGTGGTTTGCTAAAAATCTACCTTGGATTTGGTAGTAGCTTACTGCACATCTTACTACTGTGATGTATGGAGTATTGTAGCGGGTGAAGTTCATACATAATAATTATACTCTTAGGTGATCTATATACCCGTATTTATTGGGGAGCTGCTTGTAAAAAAAGAGGAACAATCCTAGTATGCATCGCCTTTTATAGCATCTCGCAAGCATGCTATCTCGCTTACACTTACACACATTCATACAGACATCACATGTATTTTGAAACTCATAAATTTCTCTTAGCAAACTAAAATATATTTTATTCTCTTGGCAAGGATGTCCCTATATTATAAAAATTATTCTAACTTCTCATTTTGTTACTTGCAAATATACCTTTCTTTTGCGAAAATGTGCGTCGCAAAAAATCAATGTCAATCTTTCGAGCACGACGGCGTAGCCGAGTGCTCGAAATAAAGCAAGTGTTTTAAAGACCAGTTATCCACGAATACTTTACGCTATTTTTTTTTATTGGTACACTTTGAAAACATAAATATTGATATTATTATTAAAAATTTGGAAATAAGAACTATGAATTCGTGATGTGACATCACAATATCTTGTTGTCATGGAAATGAAAAACACAAACATTTGACATTTAAAATATTCCTGTCAGATTTATAGTTATTAGTTGACATTTAGACTTCACATTTTGATTTGTTGATGTTGCCATGGTAACTTTAAAAAAACGCGCGTTCCATAAAGTGCGATTTAAACACGCTAGAGCGTACTTTAAATGTGTAAAAAAGGGCACCAATAAAAAAATATATTTTAGCTCGTCTTCATCATATAATATGTTTCAAGAATATTTTAGCTCGTCTTTATAATATTTATTTTACGCTTATTAAGACTTTTACATACATATATAACAATATTAAAGAAATTATAAAAATTATCAAAATATTCCCCTACTTGATAAAAAAAACTTCAATGAGGTATGCTTATATACTGAAATAGATGTACTAAATATATCAACAACATCGGAGTATTTGTTTCCTAGCTGTTGAATCCGTCGCATAGGATTAATATAATATTTTTGCTCGTCATCATTAGATAATGTTTAATGTATAATGATAATGTTTTGTATTTTCAAAGTTGTGCATGTTTATAAATATTTAAAAATAATAATAATACTTTATTTACTTTAAATAAGTATGAATACATATTTACGTTTTTGTTTGCGTAAATGTACCTACTATCAACCTGTTTTGGTGTATAAACTAATAACATTGTATAATTATATAAAATGATGTCATTATGACAATACACATCATAATTAATCTGATATTATTTTTGTTATGTATAATTCAAAAGTCATATTCACTTACTGATTTTTCTTAATGATATAGTTTATATCTAATTTATATCTAGTTTATATTCTAGTACTTTAATGTGCGATTTATAGATTAAATTAAATACTTGCATACTGATTCTCCGGGAATAAAATAGATTCCGTTCGTTTGAATTACAAATCCGTAATACGTTACATTAATAAAACAATATTGACATTGCTGATAAATATTATGATAGAAGAAAATTTTACAGAATTATTGCAATAATTCTTGATTGCCTTTCATTATACGTAGGAAGTTTATCAATGGCACCAAGAAGCATGCGATACCAATATGTCACAATTATAAACATGTTAATTAATTGTCAGAAAACAGATTGGCAACATCTGATTTTGTTTTTCGCAGACGTGACTTGTTTAAGTCGAGATTTTTGTAGAATGAAATATAAATAAACAAAATAAATGATAAAGGTTTTAATTCTGAGCATATGACATTATCTCTAATGAAAATTTCTGATGCAAATGCATTATATTCCTGCTTAATTATTATAATTATTTTGTCATTCAAACTGTTGAAAATTTTGAAAAATAAAACTCAACGAGTTTTTATTATTTTTTCGTTCATTGTAAAGTCATGATTAATTTTCCCTTGGTTGAGGTTATTTTTAAAAAGTTGAAAAAGATATAATCCACATGTGATATGATTCACAATCTTTTGAAAACATTGGTGCAAATATTGAATTGTTTTATCCAATAAGAGTAATTTAAAATACATGAATATCCTGTCGAGAATTTCCCACAACATTAATAAAATGCAATATAATTTTATGCAAAATTGAACCATAGCACACGTTTGACGAGATCTTTCAAGAACACGTATGTAATTAAATATAAGGCATATACTCAAATAAATATTACATTAATGTTACGAGTTTTAGAAAATATCCGTCTGTCAGTCTTTCTACATACACATATTATTTATTTTACCAGACACAAGTTTCAACTATTCCCATCTTTTTGAAGTGAGGAAGACTGAAAGTAGTTTGGAGGGGAAGAGGAAAATAATTAGTTATCTGGTCACCAAACGTGGTTAAATTCAATCTCCGAGATTATTAAACTTTACGTGAAATATTTTAAATACGGTGAGTGATAATGAGTGAAAATAAATATTTATTAACTTGATCTTCTAGCCACGGACTTGACGAATTATCATTGTCATTTGTTTTCGAAAATATTTATTTCGTATGACAGGCGATTTGTGTGAAGATAAAATGGTTCAAAACAAAAATTTTCAGCCAAGTATACCTTCTTATTTGCCGCAATAAAACTCCCATCAACATAGCCGCAATTCTTTGAAAATATCTCGTGGCAAATTTGGGCTGATTGTTCAGATATTGGCCATTTTCTCTACATTCTACATACCAGAGGTCCAGACTGTGGACTGTGACAGGCTGTGTTCGAATAATTCGTGGCATAGAGAGCTTATAAGAAATTTTGAACAAATTCTATGTATTTTTATTTTCTGTTCAAATTTGGAATATCAGTCAATTTACAGTCCGGACAAAGAAAATAATTACAACTCGAAGTGGTGTTTTCTATAAGTCTAAATAAGGAGTAAGATTTTTAAATTATTAGTATTATTAATTGATAGATTAATAGATTTTTTGACAACTATTTATCAATGGAATATCATCAACAGTTCTCCTACTCTCCAAACGCAAATTTAAACTACCGAATCCGGTCTACGCGCACCGCTTATCGCGTTCTATTAGTGGAACAAGTTCGACGAGATATTAGTACGCAATAGCGCCTCTAAAGCGTACGTATGAAATACGACAAGAGGACGAACAAAACTAACAAGTTCTGTGCGTAAGTAAAAAAATGTGGAATTATACTGCAAAATCTGGAGGAATACTTAATTCTTTTCTATGTCCCCACAGCTATATTATGATTCAAATATTAATTAGTGATGCACAGACGTGTTCTCGGTGAAGGTTCCTTACAGATTGTAGAACAAAGATCAGCTGGATAAGGACTGACCTTTTGTGATTCTTATATAAACATCATAAATAATACGTTGTTATGTTATCTACTTTATACTACTCGAGTGATTTAGGTATTCGTTAATATAATATTTACTTATAACATTATGATCATTACTACATATTTTCTGTCATATTGTCATAACAAAATGTATAAGTCAAAAGACCATTATAAAATAAATGTCTCTTGACTTAACCCGTAGTTTGCTAAAAAATCTACCTTGCATTTGGTAGTAGCTTACTAATACTACGTATTTTGAAACTTATAAATTTCTCTTAGCAAACTAAAATATATTTTATCCTCTTGGCAAGGATGTCCCTATATTATAAACATTATTCTAACTTCTCGTTTTGTCACTTGCACATATACCTTTCTTTTGTGAAAATGTGCGACGCAAAAAACCAATGTCAAATGTCATAATTCCGAATTTCAGAAATCATAGTACTGTATTATATTTTTCAAGAATATTTTCGCTCGATATCATTTAAAATATTTTAGCTCGTCTTCATCATATAATATGTTTCAAGAATATTTTCGCTCGCCTTTATAATATTTATTTTACGCTTATTAAGACTTTTACATACATATATAAGAATATTTAAAAAATTATACTCGTAAATAGTGCAGGAAATGAGTGTTTAAAACACATATAAAAAAAAAATATTTTTGAATTTGATCCATACAGTATGTTCGTACAAAAATAAATATAAAAATTCAAAAATATTTTTTTCTTTCAGCCGACAAAATACTGTAATACTGTTTAATTTAATTTTAATAGCTTTATCAAAATATTCCCCTACTTGATGAAAAAAACTTCAATGAGGTATGCTTATATACTGAAATAGATGTACTAAATATATCAACAACATCGGAGTATTTGTTTCCTAGCTGTTGAATCCGTCGCATAGGATTAATATAATATTTTTCAAGAATGTTTTCGCTCGTCATCATTAGATAATTTTCAAAGTAGTGCATGTTTATAAATATTTAAAAATAATAATAATACTTTATTTACTTTAAATAAGTATGAATACATATTTACGTTTTTGTTTGCGTAAATGTACCTACTATCAACCTGTTTTGGTGTGTAAACTAATAACATTGTATAATTTGCAATCGCGCAGAACAAACTTACTGTGATTATTTTTATGTAAAATGATGTCATTATGACAATACACATCATAATTAATCTGATATTATTTTTGTTATGTATAATTCAAAAGTCATATTCACTTACTGATTTTTCTTAATGATATAGTTTATATCTAATTTATATCTAGTTTATATTCTAGTACTTTAATGTGCGATTTATAGATTAAATTAAATACTTGCATACTGATTCTCCGGGAATAAAATAGATTCAGTTCGTTTGAATTACAAATCCGTAATACGTTACATTCATACAACAATATTGACATTGCTGATAAATATTATGATAGAAGAAAATTTTACAGAATTATTGCAATAATTCTTGATTGCCTTTCATTATACGTAGGAAGTTTATCAATGGCACCAAGAAGCATGCGATACCATTATGTCACAATTATAAACATGTTAATTAATTGTCAGAAAACAGATTGGCAACATCTGATTTTGTTTTTCGCAGACGTGACTTGTTTAAGTCGAGATTTTTGTAGAATGAAATATAAATAAACAAAATAAATGATAAAGGTTTTAATTCTGAGAACATGACATTATCTCTAATGAAAATTTCTGATGCAAATGCATTATATTCCTGCTTAATTATTATAATTATTTTGTCATTCAAACTGTTGAAAATTTTGAAAAATAAAACTCAACAAGTTTTTATTATTTTTTCGTTCATTGTAAAGTCATGATTAATTTTCCCTTGGTTGAGGTTATTTTTAAAAAGTTGAAAAAGATATAATCCATATGTGATATGATTCACAATCTTTTGAAAACATTGGTGCAAATATTGAATTGTTTTATCCAATAAGAGTAAATTAAAATACATGAATATCCTGTCGAGAATTTCCCACAACATTAATAAAATGCAATATAATGTTATGCAAAATTGAACCATAGCACACGTTTGACGAGATCTTTCAAGAACACGTATGTAATTAAATATAAGGCATATACTCAAATAAATATTACATTAATGTTACGAGTTTTAGAAAATATCCGTCTGTCAGTCTTTCTACATACACATATTATTTATTTTACCAGACACAAGTTTCAACTATTCCCATCTTTTTGAAGTGAGGAAGACTGAAAGTAGTTTGGAGGGGAAGAGGAAAATAATTAGTTATCTGGTCACCAAACGTGGTTAAATTCAATCTCCGAGATTATTAAACTTTACGTGAAATATTTTAAATACGATGAGTGATAATGAGTGAAAATAAATATTTATTAACTTGATCTTCTAGCCACGGACTTGACGAATTATCATTGTCATTTGTTTTCGAAAATATTTATTTCGTATGACAGGCGATTTGTGAGAAGATAAAATGGTTCAAAACAAAAATTTTCAGCCAAGTACACCTTCTTATTTGCCGCAATAAAACTCCCATCAACATAGCCGCAATTCTTTGAAAATATCTCGTGGCAAATTTGGGCTGATTGTTCAGATATTGGCCATTTTCTCTACATTCTACATACCAGAGGTCCAGACAATAGGCTGTGTTCGAATAATTCGTGGCATAGAGAGCTTACAAGAAATTTTGAACAAATTCTATGTATTTTTATTTTCTGTTCAAATTTGGAATATCAGTCAATTTACAGTCCGGACAAAGAAAATAATTACAACTCGAAGTGGTGTTTTCTATAAGTCTAAATAAGGAGTAAGATTTTTAAATTATTAGTATTATTAATTGATAGATTAATAGATTTTTTGACAACTATTTATCAATGGAATATCATCAACAGTTCTCCTACTCTCCAAACGCAAATTTAAACTACCGAATCCGGTCTACGCGCACCGCTTATCGCGTTCTATTAGTGGAACAAGTTCGACGAGATATTAGTACGCAAAAGCGCCTGTAAAGCGTACGTATGAAATACGACAAGAGGACGAACAAAACTAACAAGTTCTGTGCGTAAGTAAAAAAATGTGGAATTATACTGCAAAATCTATAATAACGAAATATATATAAATACATACATATTAAAATAAAAAGATATTAACACACTGATAAAATTCACTCAGGTGCGGCTTTTATTGAGCCAAAATGACTCAATGTTTAAGCTGATTTATCTGTTTGCATAAAGTCATTAAAAAGTGCTTTGTTAGTCATAAATAAAGAAGGATAACTGTTTATATTTGTCACTAATACATCTGACGAAAAATCACTTATTTCATAAGCTATTTTGATGTTGACACAAAAAATCTTGTTAAAAATTGTCATTTTTTTAATGAAAGACTAACGTTCCCGGGTTACGAACAACAATCTTTGAAAATCTCTAATACAATAGAGTAAACGGAAAAAAATGATTTGTGCTGTGATGGAGGGCTTAGCCGGTCGACGATTTGTACTCACGTACTTTGTGTCTGGATGCCAACTAGACGCGATGCCAACTCAGTCACTAATTTATCTATGGTGGATCTTGATTCTCTAGCTAAATAAAAATATTAGTTCCGTGAACAGTTAGTAGACCTCGTGTCCAAAAATGTTCCTAATTTTCTCTTGTTTAATACGAAGTAAATCAAAACCGAATTTTCCCGACAAATCGTAAGATTTTTAAGTGGGTAAGTAAATACCTACCTAATTAATTACAAAGTATAAACATTTTACTTTAATTTGTAAAATTTCTCAAAAAAAATGTCACCATAACAAAAACAATTCCTTTTTCTAAACTTTCTGCAGACCGGCAGGCACTTGTATAATAATATTGTTTATTCCGATTAGACAGTTCGTAGTGGGAACCGCAATCACGCGAACCTAGCGGGATAAAAATAACCTTAACGGAGAACAAAAATGTATTTATAAAAAAAAACTTTTTAATCTTAAGTTATCAGAACAAAATAGAAAAATGTAGTACCTATCCAATTAGGCCACCACCTTGAATCGGAACGTAACAATGAAATTAAAAGATAAATAAAATGCAATGCAACACATGGCCGCAGTCAATAATTAATTCGTATAATATATTTATTTACTAACCCCTTATTGGGCTTTTACGATAAGATTATAAATTAAATTAAAAATGACAATAACTCAAAAATAAGTTAAAAATAACAAAAATATAACATAAAAAATGAACGGGAAATAAAGTACTGTAGGGTTAAGAAAATGACGCTTATATAACCAGCTACATGCCACGAAGATAGCCTTTTTGTGTCCCTAAACCTGGTTTCTTTAACCAAGATCAAATTGGTTTACTATTAAGTAAAACTATCAAATTACACATTATAAATTTACAATATTTGTCGAAGCAACACTTACGTACTTTTTTTTAGGTCAAGCTTGCAAAAAAAAATTATTCATAGAAAGTTCGGTTTAATCCTGCTCGTATAATTAGAAATTCCAGTTATTTTTTAAATATCGTTTTTCTCCTTCTAAATTTAATTTCAGTTTTTTTTTTACAAATTTCAATTTCATAAATTCAGTTTGAAATTTGCATTTTTCAAAGTCTTCCAAAATGATCACAATCTGACGGGGCACGCGTTACTACGCGTACCTCGGTTTTGTCGGTTAGATATGAAAAAAATGGGATATTTCCAAAAACATGAAGTCTTTCGAAATAGTTTGTAAACAACAGTATATTGTGAAAATATAGACAACGCAATAAAATATGAACATATGTTTTTAAGCCATAATTTTTTTTCACTCAAGTTCCTTATTCCGTGTCACATAATTTTATTGCACAGTTGGAATTCCTGTCAGAAAGAAGAAGAAGGACCAAAATGACCAAAACGGAAAAAAAATTAATAAGATATTATGAATACTTAAGCATGTACAAGGTTTTCCAATAAAAGGTGTTATTTTGATATTTTTACCGTAAAAGATCAATGGTTTCGTTGCTTGTGTGGCACGTAGCGCCGTCTTATTGAAAGTAAACGTTGTCCAGATCAATACCATCTAATTCCGGCCATAAAAAAATATTAATCATCTCTCGATAGCGTAATCCATTCACCGTAACTGTTGCTCCAGCCTCATTTTCGAAAAAGTAAGGTCCGATGACTCCGCCGGACCATAAACCGCACCAAACAGTTACACGTTGAGGATAGAGAGGCTTTTCAACAATAACTCTTGGGTTTTCCGAGCCCCAGATGCGACAATTTTGCTTGTTGACGAAGCCACCGAGGTGGAAATGGGCCTCATCACTCAAAAATGATTTTTCGATGGAATTCCGGATCATTTTCACGCATTTCAAGGACCCAATCAGCAAAGACACGACGTTGTTGATGATCGGTCGCCTTGAGTTCTTGTGTTAACTGAATTTTATAAGCCTTAAGACACAAACTTTTATGCAAAATACGGTGTAATGACGTTTGTGGAATGCCTAATTCCAAAGAACGACGAGGAATGGACAAACCTGGGTTTTCTTCAACACTTTCGGCTACAGCAGCAATATTCTCGGCTGTTCTTGAGCGACGAGCCCGTTTTTTTATTTTTCACATCACTAAATTGTCCCAACAGTTCGAATTTTTCCACCAAATTCTGTATTGCGATCCGACAAGGTGCTTCATGACGACCCAAAAATGTTCGAGTTTTACGAACCGTCTCTGCCAAATTTTCACCATTTTTGTAGTTTATTTTAATAATTTCAATGCGTTGTTGAAGCGTATATCGTTCCATTTTTATTAATAACGTAGTTTTTACTTGCTAAATATCAAAAATTGACAGCTTCAAAAGTAACATCTACCGAAATAGCGGGCTATTCAATTAAAACCTCTTATTGGAAAACCCTGTACATAGATTATGATACGTCATTATTAACTTTACTGAAAACTGATGAAATAATTTACTGTATCAAAATTGAAAACGAAAATATCAGCGACAGCTATTAATTCATTGCTAAGTCTGTAAATCCTTTCCATGACAGAATTCAACATGAAGTTATTTTGGGAACAATATTTTCCATCTAGTATGGCTTCGGAGGTACATGTTATATTAACAAATTAATGGCCAGGGCAGTTCAATCTTGAATTAACATTTTTATACAGTAAAAGAAGATCAAATATTTTTCGCCTTTCAGATAACGTATGTAATAATGCGAATAGGTAGGATTATCATATAACAGTCAAATTGCTGCTAGATTCCATAAACAAAAGAAAAATATTAATTTTGTTTGTATCAGTAAAAATGTGATATTATTTTTAAAATTTCAGCAATCAGCATCTCTAAATAGTATAAAATAAAGTCGCTATACGCGTCTGTCTGTTTGTGCGCTTAGTTCTAAACTACGCAACAGATTTTGACTATCATTTAGAAAACTTCTTCCGAAAGGTTTATATATAAATATATAATACATATATATTATGTTTAAAGAAACTAGAGAAAAAATAATGTTTTGTAATCAAATCGCAATAAAAATATTTTCGGGGGCTTACATCACTGGCTGAACCTTATGAGAAACATCGAAATAACGTACTATGGGAATATGTATCATAAAAAGGCATACGGAAAATTCATCTCCTTAGGTTTATCCGCAGCAACGTCGGTACACGTCAGTTATTTATTATAATATGTATTCACTGTACAAAGTTTGAGTTGAGTTTGCAAGGTGTACTTACTGTTCCAAGTGTACTTATTACACTAAGCGTTCCGAGAACGGATTATACAGAGTACTGAGTTAGTTGTAAGTAGGCTTCTAGTAAGCTTATTGTGCTAAGTGTACTTACGGATGCATGTGTCCAACTTATTTGTTGCAAATAGTGTACAAGTGAATAATAAATAGTTCTCTAATTGAACATAGGCCCGGTTGTTTCGCAGAAATTCACGTGTGACATCAAACGGCCACTCAGCGCCGTACTGCTTTTTGACACTTGAAAGGTCCCCGTTAAATGCCAATTCTAGGTGCGTTTCAGCTTTATATCAAAATGAAAAAGGATGACAAGCTTAACAGAATTATGGTTGTTCTCTTCCGCTGATCACAATTATAGAATAGAATTTCTGTGAAATGAGTGCATTCAGTAAATACATACGATAAACAATCTGCGCTACCCTGGAACGGTTCCTACTGTTATACTATGGTGTATTATACAAATTTTATAATTTAAGGCGATGCCATACGTAGTAATTCAAAATCAAGTGTTTTTAGTTTGAAAATTTGGTCGCCTAGAAATGTTTCAGATGCTTTAATTAAATACTGCGAGTAGAATACATCTTATATTTTTATAAGCCCAGAAAAAAATAGTGTAATGGCCTGTGAAAACTGCTTTAAAGTTCAAAATCTCCTACTTACGAAACATTTTTGATTATGATTTTATTGTTTAATGTGGCAAATTAAGTTATTTATAAAATGATCGAAAAAAAAAAATATTTATGCCTGAACATCCACAAAATAAAATAAAAGACACTTTTTTGCTATGTTTTTTTCTTGCATAAATCAAAACAGGCGGATGGTGTTAAGCGGGAATTTAAACCTTATCGCCATCTACGTAAGGGTTGTTATTTATATTGACTCAATTTAAAATATTACACGACGTAGTGCATCGCCTTAATGTCAACATCATACTAAAACACACGTAGCACACAAAGGTTGTTGATAGGTCATTTTTTGACAAGGAAGGGATCTTAGTGCTCTATATTTCTCTGGTTATTATTCACTACAGCTTCAGCTTTGGCTTGGTTAAGAGATGGCATACAAAGATTTCTCGGTTGATTCGTATTTTTTTTAATTAAACGGGTGAACTACTTTATATCTCCTCTTCGTCTGCTCAGTATGGTTCGGGTTCGTGAGATGCATTTTTAGAGTGTTCCACGTTCCCCCAAGTTCTTGTGAATTCACAAGGTTTATTTGAATTTTAAACACGATTCGTATGAATTTATCTGCGTGAAAAGTACCTTCTCATTTGCATTTAAATATTTTTTGCTACCTGATCTCTTCAACGTGAGTATATTATTTTATTTTATTTGTAAAAACACAAAATTTTTTCATACTCATTTTGACATATTGTATATTTATTTCGTTGCACCTGTTTTTGCGCGAATTTTACTAAAAAATATAAAATAGAAAAATATAAAGATTTTTTTTTAAACTTTTATACGGATGTTTTCAATTTTCTTGCCACTTCTTGGGCCGGCACGTAGCCAATTTCTGATAAATACGTGTGTCGGCGTGAGTGCCACAATAAGTTGACAGAATGCATTGTCATCGAAAAAGAGTCTATCTGCCGTGTTTCAGCTCGATCGAATGTCGAGAAATGAGTTTATTTCCACTTCTAAGATTTGCATTCAATCATTAATTTTATTCACGAAAAAGTGAAATGTACATAGATAAGAAATTTAAAATATTTTTCGAATGAATTCAAATCAATGTGGTCACCGTAATATTCAATAACAACCATTTCATTTAAAATTCAACCATCATAAAATATATAACTTTATTTGCATATCGGTACGTGTCAAAAATCATGCTACTACGAATAACATCCGATTTTTTCTTCTATTCCTTAGTATTATGTTATTCATATGAACCTTCGCCGAGCTGATAAATATGTAAAAAAATGTTTAATCTATCTAGATTAGATACGATTTGAGATATTTAGGGTAAAACGTATTATTGTGTTTAAATTTAGGGTTATTATGCCGTGTCATTCTTCCTCTTTCTTCAGCCAACGTTTTGGATAGCGTTACAGTACTATCATCAAGGGAGATGTGTAGATTATCGTGAAGTGTGTGATTATGTATGTAGAAGTGATATTGTGTTATTCCTCTTAGGACCGATATTTCGGAACAACAATTACATAAATTATTGTGAATTTTTGCGTTTTGTTTTTCTGTAGCCGTCCATTACTGAATACCAAGAAATATTTAGCTTAGCCCCATCGTCCCATTAATATTAATGGTTTTTTTTGCCGGCTTGATGTGTTTTGGGCCTTCCGAGGAAATTGCCAATTTGTCTGGATGGCCGAGTTTGCATGCTTTGAATATTTATCTAGGCTAAATATCAAGAAAAATACAATGATAAGATTTTTCTTATTTCAAATTACAATATGAACTATTATTTATGATAGTTACGTTATTTTTAATTATTCATTTATTGACACATTAAACAACATTGTTTTTTTTTAAAGAAATCTTCATTAAGATTATTGATTTTACCACGAATTAAAATGATTTTGAATACTTACTACTTTTTTATCATATCAACATAACTCTTTTATATGGCAAGTAAACGTTCATTATAATTTGTGGGCTAACAACCTGAGTATGTTAAATTGAATAAATTGCCAACACTGAAGTGGAAATGAAAATGTTTTGAATGCAAATATAAAAAAAAAATTATATTTAAAAATGTATTAATAATATATTAAGATGGTTAACCTTTAGGGTCATCGGTGAGTGTAAAAATACTGTTGTCCGATGTTTATAAATATATTGTGATTTTTTTTAGTGTGTGTTTTATTAATAATTACTGTCGTTAAGTTCAGTTTTTTTCTTGCTAGAGCAGTCCCGATGAGTTACAAAACTCATTGTAGGACGAAAGGAACTTACGATACAAGTAGGGTTTAGACCAATGATACTCAACCTTTTTCTTCTGCGGGCCACATTCATATATTTGTAAAGCTACGCGGGCCGCAACACTATACTGCTATGACAAAATATATCATGAAACCCACCACCCCCGTTTAAAAAAATTCAAAATGAGTGCTCCCACAAAATATTTGAAATCCATGGGGGGGGGGGTTGTTACAGTACTTCGCTGAAAAAAAAATTCCGCACAGCCAAAATCGTCATATGAAATTCCCCCCCCCCCACAACAATTTTTCGAAATCCATGGGGGGGGGGGTAGCTACGGAATTCCATTTCGAATTTTTTTTTCGCCGATTCTCGTTCTGAGTAGCCTAAATGGCGATAAATCGCCTTCGGTTGGCAGCACTGGTAACCATTTAACTTTGGAGCTGTCAAAAATGTATGTGTTGCCACGAGCAAAATTATTTGCGTGCATATTTGTCTGTCAAATCTTTGTTTTTTGGAGATAGATCTAGCGTGTGCAGTAGCAACACTCTTATACCAGATCTGATGTTGACACGACAACGGCTATCCTCTTCGGGTTTCAATATCTGTAAGTCAAAGTCACAATTAATCTCAAATTAACGTGATATAGAATGCCAGATTTTGTAAATCATCTTCCTGATATTAAATGTATTGAGGGCCGCACAAAATAGCTTGGCGGGCCGCATACGGCCCGCGGGCCGCAGGTTGAGTATGACTGGTTTAGACAGAGGGTCGCGCAATAGTTTTTGCGTGAAAAACTTTTGATGTCATTATTTATAATTTTTTTTCCTACTTCTAAGTACTTAATCATTTTTATTTAGTAAAAATGCTGCATGAATACTAAATCGTGAAAAAAATGATATTTTCAACAATGTCCACCACAAATGTCAAATTTTTCAAAATTCGAATTAATTTTTTAACGGTTTTCAAATCAGTATGCGGTACACGTGTAGGTATTATTAAATGTAATAATTTCTATTGTGGGTACATGAATTTCTTGCGTGAAGTTATCGGCATTGGAAAATTGGAACTGATAGGTATATAAATCATATCATAAGTAGGTGGGTACAAAAATTATTTTATTAATGAATATATCACTCAAACGTGTATTTCTTTCTTTTAAATGTTTGATAGATTTTTCCTAATTTTTCAAATTTACTAATATAATAAAGGTAAATTAATTCTTATTTTGAAAGGCATTGTTTCTGAGGCAATTTTTTATGAATACCTTTAGTTTCAGCTAGTTTATTCAAAGTTCAAAAAATATGTGTCTGAATCCAGTATAATTTATATACCTAAAAAATGGTGTACAGTTTGTCATATTTAACATGGGTGGGAGTTAGTTGGTACAATTTTACATTGGTGTTTTGGTTATAAGTTTAATTACGGAAACACTAGTTGCCCACAGAATGTTGTGGCTTTTTAAATATTTTTGCCGCTTGATGATTCAATAAGTTATTATTAAAAAACGGATGGAAGGCGGGAAGTTTCTTAATACATTTTCTGGTTTGTTACTTCTATTAAAAATATGTGTTAAGGCACATACTTGACTTACTTGAACTAGTGATTTCTGACATTATTTGGAGTGAGAATGAAATTTTGGAATTAATTCAATTTTTCACACCAAGTAATGTCAGTAATCACGGATTAAACTAAATCAAGTACTTCTGTGGTTATCATTTTCCAACTTCTTGTATAAAAATATATATTTTTAAATGAAATTAATTGTTTTAATATGGGACATTTGAATGAAAATATTTATTCCATCTTTTATTTAGTCAGATTAATTAATATACCATATTTAAGGGCAACAGTTTGTGGCATTTTCTCCTTTAAAATTCATCTATTTCGAGTTTGTCTTGATCGAGTGAATGAATGAATGTAATGGAAAAACTCGGAAAGGGAAATGAACTCACATTACGACATCTGGACGAGATGAAACTCAAATGATCTGACTCTTTGTGTAAGCCAACACATTCTGCCATATTTTGGTGGCATTCACGCAATAAAAATTTACACCAGTCAATATACGAAATAAATGTCGGTATATATCCAATAACAAAAAATAAATAAATTAGAATTTGGCTTAGATGTTAGCCTTATTGACTCCAGTCCTTGGGGAAGATGGTTGAATCCTCAGTTAAACCAATGTATGTACATATGTATATATATAAATATATGTATATAAATCTATATTTATATCGATTAATAAAAATAGATGGATGTATTTTTATGATATTTTATATCTACCTCTCTTTTTCGTTAAAAAAATATTTGAGATTTGCATTATTTTTTAATTAATGTGGTACGTCGCACGAATGGGCATTAGAACGCAGTATGTTTAAATTAATATATTGTGTTACTTCTCTCACCCACTTGAATATTTCCTGAATACAATGTTTGTTTAGTCAATCTACTTGTTATATTCAATGGAAACCTCAAATAATAATCATAGATGGACACGATAAGAATAATCTAAAAACAGTTACGGTGACATGAAAACTTGCAGTGAACATTTACATAAACGTATAAGTCTTTCCGTTTACAATTTTTTAGTATGGTAATATTATAATTACTTTGCGATAATGTGGTTGTACAAAAAAAAGAAACACTCACCTGCGTAGTTCAATTTTAAGTTAACCTTACAATATAAGATTTAGACTATATTACGGTGTATATAGACTAATTCCGTAGTCTTTAATTTAGTTTATTCGAGAAATTTAATTTATTTGAAATTATCTTTGAATAGAATGGCAAAATGTAGAGGTTTTGAATATCATTTACCTCATTTTGACGATATTCCGAACTCTTTTTAATTAGCCTATGACACATTACCTGATAACGTCATTCTAATAAAGTATGCAGATAATTTTGAACGTTTTTAATTTGATTTTTATCTATTCGTTTAAAATATCTTCCTTATTTGAAGCTTTTCCAATAAGAAAACCAATCTCTCGGAAGCCAGCTTTATGAAAACATTTTCTCGTTGATGTGTTTTGTGGACGATAAACCGATAGTTTTTGATTCAATATTATTTATGAGTACTCCTTTCTCCCCGCTGACGTGAAGGTTTTCCTAGGGGATATTAGAGCTCTTTCTTCTGAAAATCGTATATCATATATATTGCCAAAAAAACATCAATGCAGGTTTCTATTTGTATTTCTCGAAGTATTTCCGTACTAATAAAATAGTAAAAGGAATTTAGTTCATAACGCAAAATATATGCCAAATAATATTTTGTTCCCCCCTCAGTAGAAAATGCATGCATCTTGTCATACGTTTAGGAATATTGATATATTTCTAAATGAAAATCATGGATTATTTATCAAATAAAATATTTAGTATTTTTTACGTATTGTACCTTCAGCCTAGTCAAATATCTGAAAAAAGTCAGCTTGGAGTTTTTGAGGCAGAAAACGCCTAATTAGCCATCAGGTAGGCATCTTATTTATAAATTATTATACCTATATTAATGATAATATTTGAGAATTCTTAGCTTAAAGCAGACTATCTGTGTTTTTAAACAGCAAAATGCATTAAATTATGAGTTCTGACATCATGAAATTTAAATAAACTTCGGTTAAAATGTTCTCATCCTTTTATATAAGTTGTATTATTGACGTTTGTAATAAAACTCACAACATATTGAGGCATTAATGATACTAATAACTTTGATACTAATTGAAGTGAAACTTTTTTACGCGCGTCATGCATTTTCGAGGACCGGAGTAAAACCGACTCATGACCGTCACGAAAAACCGTGATCATTACAGTGGGGGTACGGGACCCCCACCACCGCTCACCGTTTACTGTCGCTCTCTCACCGTAGTCGCTTACTGAGGTGAGGGAGCCACTGACGAACGTTCTCTCTCTCTCTTCTCTCTTTTCCTCTCTCTCTAGCCAACGACGCCACGCCAGGCATCAGCTGCTTGATTCGTGTACTGCGCAGTGAGTGTAATACGAGTGAAATACGTAATTGATTGTGGTTTATTCGATTTGGAACAGAGTTTTAGTGTCAAAAATGAGTAGTGACGAGATAGAAGTGAGAAAAACATTCGTGGCACAAGAGGAAATATCCCCTGAAAATCACCAAAGAAGAAGAGAGTCTGATTCATACAGTGATGACATTAACTTTAGGTAAACATAACCAAGAAGAGTGAATAAATATTTCACAAAATAGTATTGTTGTTTTAATAGCATGATAGGATTTTTTAACACATTGGCGAGATTATACTAACAGTGAAATATGATGTAATGATCTATAATAATAATGCAAAGTATGTTAATGATTATAATATTGATAATAAATAATGGACATGTACACACAAACAGTGTGTACAAAAACTTATTAATACATAGAAATGAAAAGAGAGAGAGAGAAGAATACTAAAAGTTTCACTTCCGTCGTGCGTAGGCTTGCCACACACTGTATTTTTTTTTATTAACCTTTGACGCTTCCGCCTCTTTTGAGGTATTAAATATTATAAGAAAAACACTTAAGGCGATGCACTACGTCGTTTAATATTTTAAATTGAGCTGCTATCAATAACAAATCTTACGTAGATGGCGATAAGGTTTAAATTCCCGCTTAACACCATCCACCTGTTTTGATTTATGCAAGAAAAAAACATGGCCAAAAAGTGCCTTTTATTTTATTTTGTGGATTTTATAAATAAATTAATTTGCCACATTAAACAATAAAATCATAACCGAAAATGGGTTCGTAAGTAGGAGATTTTGAACTTTAAAGCAGTTTACATAGGCCTTATACATTATTTTTTTCTGGGCGTATGAAAAGACTTATCTAAAAAATACTCGATGATTTCAAAGGCCAGGATGTATTCTACTCGCAGTATTTAATTAAAGCATCTGAAACATTTTTAGGGGACCAAATTTTCAAACCAAAAACACATGATTTTACATTACAAACATAAAACAGACAACATTTTAATTACGGGGCTTTCAGGTTTTTGCGCAATGGTCGGAAGGCTTTGTGCGATGATACCTTTTTGGTTTATATAAAAATGAATGTCTGTGGCAATGTGGCATTGTTTTATAAAAATCTACAATTTTATTCCAAAATTGATGAAAATTTGCACGTTTAACCTTAAAAAAACAAGAGAAAGCTGACTGTCTACATGGATTTTGGGAATACCACCCCTTTCTCCGTTTCCTACCGCTTAGCAGAATATTAATACTGTTTCATGAAAATTTGCAAACTTGAAGTTCAAATTAGAGGAAAATGACGTTCTTCTTCTGATTTCAAAAAATTCTGCTGAAAACCTTGGCAATTCTGGGGACTTCGGGCAGTTCAATAAATGTTAAAAATATTAAATTATGATATGTATAAAAATATTTTTTATATTGGTGTACTGATACCCCAGTAATAAATAATGAATTTTAATGGGTGCTATAAAAAAGCTTTCAGTCGGATTCATTTTCGCATTATTTACGGCATAACTCATTTAAACAACCCGAAATGCGTTTGTTTTCTTATTATTTGCCAGCGAGATTCTTGTTGAGAGACGCCGTATTTAATTATTAAGTTGAAGAATTCTCTTACGTAACGATCAGCGCTGTAAAAGTGTAGGATTTACAATACTTGTTCATTAGGCGCTTCGTTTAACTGATTTAGTTAAAGAAACACGATTTAATGGTACTGGAAACGAACTACGCTTTGAAGAACAGGGTCAAGTTACCTGAAAGATGTAAACCCGTCACTTGTGCGGAAACGCGTTTGTCCGATATTTTCGGACTGACAAAATAAAAGGCCTATTCTGCTAAACTAGCCTCGGTGTATTGGATGGATCTACAGTCGAATTCACCCTAGGAAATGCTCTAGTAATAGAACTACACTTGCAATCTATAAGCGAAGAAGGCGTGTACAAATATGTTCGGCGGTGACCGGATAAATCATCACAATGATAATTCATCACATCTTTAAAAAGTTATATAAAGTCATGGAAAGTGATGAAACAACAACTTTATTAACTGGGTTAAGTAGGTTAGGTTAGGTTAGATTAAAAAAAATTTCATCGTTTTTTAACGACTTTATATCATTTTTTAAAAGTGTTTTGAATTGTCACTGTGTTGAGTTATCATGCAACCCAAATTGAGCATTTTGTGAACCCATGTTATTATCTTGTGTTTTTGTTTTAAAATTATCAGGTTGCTAGTTTTGTTTAAAAATATTAATTTAGATGTATGCACATTTGTTCATAGTAGGAAACATTCACACATTCTAGTAGGAAAATATATAAAATACAAGTAAAACATACAATAAAAATAATAAATAACATTGGTTTACAAAATAAGTAAAAAATACTCAAATAATCATAAAAATGATAATTCATCACATATTTAAAAAGTTATATAAAGTCATGGAAAGTGATGAAACAAAAACTTTATTAACTGGGTTAAGTAGGTTAGGTTAGGTTAGAAAAAATTTTTTTTCATCTGTTTTAATGACTTTATATCACTTTTTAAAAGTGTGTTGAATAGTCACTGTGTTGAGTTATCATGGAACCGTAGCACATACCTTACGAAAAGTGGCTGATGTACGATTTACGAACCGCTTATCTTAGCGTACACATTTCAACAATATATGTATTTTTCATAGTTTCTTCATAATTATTTCACTCTGAAGTCAATCGTTTATCAACACATAAAATGAAATTTATTTAAAGTTTATAGAGTTTAAACTAAATTTATTACTAAATTCATTGAAATTGCTTATAAATCGAAAGTGACAAATTTTAATCATAGTTTTATTTATAGCAATTGTTTTTTTTATTCAAAGATAATACTAGTTGTTCGTCTAAGCGAATTGTGCACAGTGTTTGTCGGATGACAATAATTGACACGCGACCATCTCGCAGCGTCTGGACCCGCGCCAAGGCACGGAATTATCTTCAGCATGGGATTTATTTGTAGATATTATTACTTTTGGCGAGGTCTCTAAACGACTGCACAAAAAATCGAAAGTTTTTTTTTTTAAATTTAGAATGTTTTCAATTTTTTTAGCGTTAAGTTTACATTATTAATGACAGAGTTTGGAATATTTACAAAATATTAAATTAACCTTCACTGGCATTGAATTACAATTTTTTTTTAGTTTTTCTCCTTAATTTTTATAAACCATAATATTGAAGTTTTTATGATTTTATTATTTATGCCACCCGGCTTTGCTCTAGTTCTCCGACTCTTTCGTCGACTTTTCTTTTTAAACTATTATGCATCTTATTGTACACCAGGAATACATTTTTTTCTATTCCATTTTGTTCAATAATTGGAATACAATATAGTGTATTTCATATTGTTTAATAATATGAAATAAACTTGTGTGTATTCCACATTATAATGGTTTTTTAGCCATTTATTGTTTTTTTTTATTATTATTATTAGCATGATTTAAAGCTTCAAATCTTGTGAACCCTTGATGGATATGAGTTTTGCAAAATTTTAAAGTATGCAGTTATAAAGTGGGTAAATCATTATTATATTATTTAATAAGCTAATTTAAAAAATAAAGCATTTATTGCAATTCCTGGAACCGCATTATTATTATGACATTGTTACAGCCAAATACCAAAAAAGTTTATTGTAGCCGTAGGATTAATTTTTAATTGACAGTTTGATCGATGAAAAGCTTTGCAAATATGAAGAACTTTTTTTTAAGAACGGATTTTAAAAAAAATTTCCAGATTTTCTTTGTAAAAAAAATATACCTATTTGATTTTTGAAAAATAGGACATATTGACACAAATAAATAATAAAGAAAATAACCACCTGAGACCAACTTTTCAACATTTTATAACGAGAAATATTTCCGCTTGTTACCTTAGACATGGGATTAGAGGCTCCGTACGGAGCAATATGGCACAATTTGTGATGAGATTTTTGAAAGATTTTCAAAAAATTGATTTTATTTTGTAAAAACAGTTTTCAAAAATTTACTTCAAAAATATGAGTACCAGGATTATTATAAATATCTAATGTAACTAGACAATATACGGAGGCGATTCTAGCGTAAAGAATTCATAAATACATAGGTTTAATTTTGGGGTCGAAGAAGATGAATTAATTTGTGAAAATATAATCGCAAAGTTATTTAAAATATTACGGAATATATAAACACATTGCTTCTCTATACCGATCTTATAAAAAATCATTATGGCAGAAAATAAAAATGTTAAGTGTAACGAATTTCGCGAAAATAAAATAGGATTTAAAAGTGGAAATGAAAAGCAAAATGTATTCCTTTTGGTAGCAGGGCTGAATAATATGAAATAAGTTTTAAATGAAATAACGTATGCATGGTTTAACACATTGTTATAAATATGAAAAATGATATTCTGTCAATTACCATATTGCTAACGTTATATTCTTGCAGAAATCTTTAAAGATAATTCAACAGAATGTGGTATAATGCAGTTTTCTCGTACCTAAGTGCCCTAATTCACAAAATCCATAAATTAATTTAAATCTAAACGATAATAATATGCCGTAATATCTTATCATCGATAACAATATTTCTCAGTTGCCAAGTAGTCTGTGGGAACAAGACTCCTAGAAATACGTCTTAAAAAATATGTATGAAGCTCAGATTCCAGGATAAAATGTTAGAGATAATAACATCATATGTTATCTCTATGAAATATGTATGAAGAACAGATTTCTGGAAAAATTATTACAGATAATACCAATAAGCTAATGCTTAAAATGCTCGTATCCTTTGTTCAGAGAAACGAGAACTTTATTCATTGGAATACGACTGGAAGTAATCGAATTCACACGTCTTATGAGTATTAAATGATAATATCCGACTTCATAGTGTTTTTTGTCTCGAAATTGTGGCATTGTATTTCATATATTCGATAAATATTGTTTGTTTCCCTTCTTTTTTGTTTTCTTAATAGATTGAATGATACGTATTGGCTAGAGTAAGAAGATATAGACATTTTGAAAATGCTTCATTTATAGTGCGTCCATATAGTGTAATATCTCCTTTTTGCTTATAACGAATCTAGAAGATGTAGTTAAACTCTGCTAAGTAGTCTTCCAGACTTAAAATAAGAGTGATAAATACATATTCACTCGGCTCTGAAAAAATTCAAATTGTTGGAAAAATGTGACAAAAATGAAAGAAAACGGAAAGAGCAAAATTTATTGGCTGAGCGTAGCAACATCGTGTTTTATCTCTCCAATTTGGCAGTTAATATGTCTGTTAATTTAACTTTTACATTTTAAACTTCTTCGAATGAGACACAGAGTCGAATTTATGTCGAAGTTCGATGTAATGTAATTTTTTAATGGTAACGACGTAGTATACAGTAGTTAATAGCAGATAAGTCGCCGACACCTGAATAAGATTGTATATCTCGCCATTGGAACGAGACACAGAGTCGAATTAAGAGGAAGCTACAAGCCAAAAATGTGTATATTCTTGGTATATCGTAGGTAATAGGCATTAAAATCGCTTGATAAACGGAGTCTAGAAACGTTCGATTTCCAGCAAAAAACTGGTTTTTACTTATTTTTAAAATAGTTTTCTAAGAAAGCAAAAAGTTAATCAAGTGTCACAGATAATCTTAGCTATAAAACTGTATCTTTTAAAGTAGTTTCCTTTATGCGTTCATACATTTCTATTGAAAAAAATATGTTTTAGTAATTTGCGTTTATATTTTTTATTGAGTAATTTTTTATTTATTTATATTCTACTCAAGCGAAGCTATAGGAAAACCTTCAATTTAACTAAAGCATATTTTTTGGGTTTCATAATGTACACCAATTCGTTAAAAAGATTAATCAAAATAGTGGTTTGGCATTAAGTTTCGCATTAACGTCGATTTAATGTAGTTATTTAACGATAACAATATGAATTTCATGATACATGAAATGAAAACATGAATCAAATTATTCTTTGTTGTAAAATGAGGCGTATGTAAAATGATTGGTAGAGGAAGTCGGGGATATCTGAGGAAGAAATGGCAATTCAAGTGAAACAAACACTTAAAAAAAGAAATTTCGTACTTAACCAATATGAGAAAATAAAAGTAACACGAATATAACTCGCGAAGGTCGCGAGTTTAAATCCCGGCGTGCGTAAGTAAATTCTAAATGATTAATTTGTTTTATTTCACATTTTTTTTCATTAAAAATAATACATTTTGCGTCAAGTTCCGGAGTGGTGGATACACTCAGTATCTCCCTTGTGTAAAACCACCATTCAAATTCAAACCTTGCTTGAAATGGTTTAGCCGTATTTGGTGACCATATCTGAATAACTAGGTTCTTCCCCACGTTCCTCCTTCTCATCTTCTTCCCTCACAACATACCGCAATTGGAGATGACGTAGTCTCACTGGCTCTAGATGGTTATGAGCAGTGAAGTTTCACATAAAAAACGGTTAATTTGATCAAGTTTCTATCATCCTCCTTTTGCCTTATAATTAATACTCATGCTTTAAGATCCTACAAATAGGTGGCTCATCTCGTATCGAGTTTAATCAGTGTCCGCAGTATTATATATTATAATGACGGTTAAAATCTGTGAGCACTTAATAAAGCTCGTGTGAGAGTCTGCCGGAGCGTGTATGGTAGGGCGTGCAGTGTTCATGCAAGGATAAAGCTCTGGTTACGGAGCTTATGAGACATTACGCATGCTGCAGTTTGTCGTTAACCGAGCGCCAAACATAAGGCACAAGCGACAACCATTATCACTTGTTGAATTTTCGTACTAAATTATAATAAATCTTCTATTCTTTTTTTCAATCACTTTGTGGCATCATTTTAATTAATTAAAAATAATTATCTTTATTACCAGTATTTTAATAAAAAATGATTTTTGATTATGTTGTTGAAATTTATACAAATTTTTATTTTATAAATAATACAATATTTAATGAAATAATTAAAAATTCATTATTTTTACCGCGATAATCTTTATTTTTAAAAAATAAACAAGATTCGAGAACGATGTTCACGTGTTGATTTTTTTAAAAATAAAGATTATCGTGGTAAAAACAAAGTGTTTTAAATTATTTCATTAGCAGAATGGTGCCACAAAGTGAATTGCAAAAAAAATTAAGATTCAATTTTTTATCATTAATTGCAGTAACTCTGCTACATTATTAATCAAAAAAAATATTATTATTTTTACAATAAACAAATTACCTTTTTAAGCTTATTATTATTTAACCCTGCTACATTATTGAACAACGAAATTATCATTATTTTTAAAATAAACTCATTACCTTCTTGGATTGTTTTTGTTTAAGCCAATTTGTCTATTATTATTTCTTAATACATTTTCAGTATTCTTTGTTTTCTTAAGTAAGGATGTTTGATTCTGAAACATATAGATAATGATTGAATAAGAAGAAGATAAAACTAACAAAACTTAAGGAAACATGAAACAGAACAAGACACAGAAAATAAAAAGATAACTGTTACAACTGGGAATGGAACCCAGGATCTTTGTCTTTATCCACTTGACCATTGAGACCTAATTATTATACGTCATATATTTGGATGTCATATATTATAATGATAATGTTTTATCGTTTAGCTATTTAAAAAAGATAATTAATTGAAGTTACTTTGTTTTTTATTTGATTCGTACATATTTACTATTTTTGAACTGGTACATGTTTAGGTTAGGTTTGGTTTAGAATATCCTAACCTATTATAAATCTTTTAAAGTGTTATTGTGGGCAGCGAGTGGTAAACAGGTTTTAATTTAAAAAATATATTTATAAAACTGATTCAATAGTATCTTCCCGTACCATGAAACAGCAGAATATCTAATTAAACATATACGAGAAACACAATTTAGTTATGTATAGAGACTGTTAAAAAAATTGGTACTAAAATGTTTAAGCATAAGCAATAAAAAAGTTCCATTGCAATAATTATGAGCATACCTTTTACAATATCATTAATTGATAAACAGTATTTTTCAGGGAACATTTATTGCACTTTAAGATTGAACAATATTTCTTTTGGATCATCGCAATACGTCATTTGACGGTTTCCGTGGTAGAGGAGTAAGGCTCTCGACTAGCAAGCTGGAGGTCGTCAATTCAAATCCCGGCGTGCGCAAGAAAATTTTATTTGATTAATTTATACTTTTTCACGATTTACTGATTTAAAATATATTTGCCGGACGTTCCATAGTGGAATATACTCTCAGTATCGCCCTGGTGTAAGACTACTATGCAGAACTGAAACATTGCTTGAAACGACTTTGGCCTTGTTTGTTGATCAGATTTGAATAGCCAGGTTCTTTCCCACTTTCTTCTTACCCATCTCCTTCCTCTTCCCACTTCCTTCAGCCTAACAACATAACCTATTCGGGATGCCATAGTCTCAGTGGCTCCAGGTGGTTAGGAGCAGTTGCGATTGTTGTGCGGTTTCATATAAAAAAGTCCAGCTGTTGTAATACTGGTTTCTAAATAAAAATCATTAACACATAACCTCAATGCTACTAATTATATTGATATTTATATAAAATTTTGACACTGTCCGTTACCTTCGATGTATTAACGAGATGTAATACAGCAGCAGTTGTGTTATTGACATTTCTAATAATACTCACAATATAATGAGGCATTAATGATACTAATAACTTTGATTTTAATTTGTATTAACCTTTGACGCTTGCGCCTCCTTTGAGGTATTAAATATAACGAGAAAAACACTTAACAGGTGCAATGCAAACATAAAACAGGCAATATGTTAATTACGCGGCTTACAGGCTTTTGCGCAATGGTCGGAAGGCTTTGTGCGATAATGCCGCTTTGGTTTTTATTTATAAAAGAGATAACTTGAGACATTTCAACAAAATAAGAAAATTAATATTGCGATTATCTAAAGTAATGCACAGTATTTATAATTTAAATAGAGCAAAACCGTGAAAGAAAATTAAGATTACGATTATCAGTAGAGTATTACTACAACAAACCCGTGAAATTACGTCATAAATTACTGTAATTGTCAAATTACTGTAATACTTGTGATGCTGAAAGTATTTAAAAAATATATTTTTGTCTCAGGATCATTTTCCTGATCATTTGGGTGGCGGGTTTGGCTACCGCCACCCCGGGAACTATTTATCGGATAACCAACACCTATGCAATAGGTAACCTTGACTCGGTTGCTACCTTTGGTGACTTAGCAGGGGTGCCCGGGTTCATCGGGTGAGGTGTGTTCAGAATGCACCCGCCCACCAGCTGCGTTTTATGCCAGAACGGAGAGGATGGTTTGAGGAGACCCTTCGAACTCTCCATCTGGTCTCCCTTGACCTTGCGCCACAGTGGGATAGATTAATACGTCGATTACTCCTGGACCCCCTGATCTTTTGATTCCTACACATACCTCACACCTTTTTCCTTACCAGAACATCCTCTCCTTCCTTTTATTAAAAAGACTCCACCACACAGCATCCCCAAAGATTACACAGGCCCTGAGGGAACTGTTTTCCTCAGGGCCTGCTGTGTGGGGTAAATATAAAAAATGCCTCTAAAAGACGATCAGAAATTTAGCTTTCGAATTTTAGTAAACTAAAGAAATTACCACATCTATTAAAAATTCGATCTCTTTATTCATAAATTTGACAGTTTTATTAAATAAAAATTACGCAACCCTCTTTGCATTGGCGTCTTAATTGATTTTAATTGAATTTTTCCGATAATCGACTGAAGTTACTTAACACACTGATACTTAAATGCTAGATGAGCCCTCACCTTCGACGAAAAGATAATAGGGTTTTTGTTAAAATTTATTTTAATATGAAATTTATTCATAGACATTTATAAATTTATTATTTTGTGGATAGAGAACAAATATATTATAATTCTATTATTTTTTATTGCAACTGATGACACTTTATATTTATAATGTACGTCCGATGAAATTTGAAGATTCTTGTATTTTAGTTTTATAAGTAAAACAAAATTTTAAGGATCTTCGTCTTCAAAAAAATTAAAATAGCTCTACGTTATCATTTTGGGTGGGTTTCACGAAAGTGGCATTGTAGAAATAATTTTTTAATTTTAATAATTTTAATTATTGTTGATATGGAACAAACGAATTATCAGCACAGAAAGCTCCACAGCTCAGAATGGAAAAAGTAAATACGTTAACTTAAAAATTCACGGAAAGTGATATATGGTTCGTATGAATATGATTTTGCTTAGCGCTATATAATTTTTTTGCCAATTTCTACCGAAATAAAACATACTTTCATTGAACCCTTAAGTATTTAAGCTCTTAAAAATATGTTTTAAGATCATCGCTATTCACTACTCACTAGCCGAATTGAAAAAGTAATATTATATTATGAAATTTCCTAGATAGAAAAATCGCATAGTATCTCCTGAAAATCATAAAAAATATTATTACTTGACTATTATGTTATTGGTGTAAAAAATTAAAAAAACAACAATATTATTTGCAGATATGGTAAGATTTTGGCTCTATTTTATAAATAAATCGTGTTTTATTAAATATTTCCACTACAGTGGCTTACGCGAATTAATAATAATAGTTTTTTACATTGTTGCACTCTCTTTAACATTCATATTTACATATCTCCCTTTCAAACCACCTTCAGCAATCTTCATGTAATGATACGTATACATACGCAAGCTGAACTGCCAAACTGAATCTCAACTTACGGGAAAGAAATGATAAACCGCAAATGACGCAAAAGGCCGCTTGCAGTTGCTTCGTTCCTTTCCCGTAATTTGTGGCTCGGTTCGCGTTTCGGTTCGCAAATGTATACGTACTATTAGGTATACATTAAAGGGGATGAGTGCAAGCGAGAGAGAATGCCTGCAAATGTTGTATAAAGTTATGGATGCGTGTCTCGTCCTCTCTGGTCATAAGTCTGTTTCGAATAAACACCTATACAAATCTACCTGCACGATTTTCATTTCGATATATTACATTTGGCGCAGCCGGTAGGATATTATATATATTATTTTTGAACGCTTAATACTTAGCCTTTATCCTTCAGGCCTATTGACCGTTATATTTCGAAAATGCTGTCAGAAATCCAAATAAACGGGATATTTCAAAAAGTTTCCGAAAACTAAAAACTATTTCTTAAAGGTGATAAAATACATCTTCAAATTATATTAATAAAAATAATCATACAGTTTTGGAAATATTGAAATTAAGAAAAAAACAAAAAAAGTTTCTCCCCTCAATTTTTTTCGTCTAAAAATTAATCTAAAATTCCTGACAACAAAAAATGCATAATTTATCAAACAAATGTATTATAAACATTACTGCCACCTAACTTTTTTGTCGTTTCGTATGAAAATAATTCATAAAAAATTCACAAATATTAATGCATTTTTCCCAAATTACGGTCGGAGCTGTTAGTTTTAAAGAGGTGTACATTTGAATTATTAACTTTTATACTAAAATACAAGATTTCCGGGAGTAAAGCGCGCCTACTTCGAAAGGTGGATTCTACATGATGGTTGAAGTAAAAAAAGATAAATAACTTTTTTCGAAATCCCAACTTTATTTTCCCATACAAAAATATTTCTCCATTATGAAGAAGATTATTTATTTTTCCATAAAAAACAGTCAACTTTTTTTAACCTAAAAACTCCCTTAGAATATCGTAAAAGTTATGTCTTTTTTTCTTGAACTATCATGTAAAATCATCTCCCGAAGTTTACGCACTTTACTCACGGACACATGTAGGTATAATTCTTAATGTTTTCTCTTTTAACACCTTCAAGTTTATATTTCTAACTATGAAGGTAAGGGAGACAAAAAAAAATTATGAGACAATAAGAGCTGTTGCGATAAACGAACAAATTTAATCTACGGGTATTAGCTGTTGTTCCGAAAACCTACCAAATTGGGCTGAGGAGTGAATCAATCTATGTAGGTACAATAAGATTGTTGCTGTCTGATAGGGAAGTTCCCTGTGCTACAGTGACCAATCTAATATACTCTTAGTCGCTGGTTAACACACCCATTTGTATAAGTTTGCACTTATCGCCTAGTTCGCACCATATATGCGTATATGTCGCCGGTTTGCATGGTTAATTTATGTGCAATTCCACGCCTCCCGCCCGGCGATAACTTTATATTGCATTCGCCCCTCGCTACTAAAGTGTGGAAATGAATCATAAAATGGACGCCGCAAGGCTGTGGTTAAATTGCGAGCTTTATAAAGGCAACCGTAGTAGTTTAATTTATTCGGAAGATACATTTACAATATTGTCGATGGTGATTTAACCTTTTGCACTACCTAGCGAACTAGGTTTACGCCAATGAACAGATTACTCCCACAAAACAAACATGCAAATAATTGCCATATTTTGAAAATTTTCAAATGCATTATATTATAATTTTGTGGGTTTTTGTGCCCTATTATGCTTCTTCCTTCTTAAACCAACGGTTCGGACAGTTTACAGCGTCTATCATCCAATAGGATCTCAGCACACTGTATAGCGTGCAGAGAATTACCTACATACTGTAATAAAACAATGTACACTCCATTTTCAGCCACAAGCTAATGCTTCTATGGAAGAGGGGTCTTGAAATATTTGATCATATTCTGTAACAAATAAACAAAAATGTACTTATATAATAAAAAAATAAAAAAATAAATAAAATAAAATAATAAAAAAAGAAGGCCATCTGGACAAATTACAGATGTATGTTATACTATAATAATACACATGTAATAATTTAAATAATTTGAAAATTTTATGAATATAAATAGTATATTTAACTATTAGTACTTCGGTAAAAAAAAATTATATCGTTGTGCTGATCCGTTGTACCAGATTCTTAAACTGTAAAGTTAATTTAAAAATAAATATTATGAACCTTCCTCGTAGAGAAATTAGTTTCAAATTTAATCAAAAGTTTGCTCTGATTTACCTCACCGCTGAATGATTGTTCTAATTAAGTTTAATGCAGTTGGAAATATTAATTAATTGAATGAGTTCGCTTAACTAACGAGCACGTCAAATGGTTTATTATTTAAGCGAGCGTCGAAATGTCAGAAAGTTAAACTGAGAACTCAATTACAGAGGTCGAAAAGGCCATTGCCGTGTTTAAGTTTTAATCTTTGATTATTTTATTAAATCAATCCTCTTCAAATAGCAATTTGAATAAGGTTCACCCAGTCTTTCAGGAGGTCAGAAACTTGGCGAAACCCAAAGTTACTTGGGATAGTTAACTTGCTAAGTATCTTGGACAGTTGCGTCAAAGTTAAACGAGTATTAACTCAAACTTCCAACAACAAACTCAGCCTAAATTTTTACTTGCTGGCATGTACGTATACGCCTTTTACATGCATATCTGCAGCATTTTGAATAGAAATTTACTCAGCACTAACTATTAAACAGAAAAATATGTATCATTTTTTTTCTTATAATGTACACAACAGACAAGACAAATAATAAATACTAGCCATCTACATAACAACTGCCTTCCTAAAAGGTTTATTTTTACTGAACACACTGATAAAGAACCATTAATGTATGTTAAATTATTTTTATCAGTTGTGTAAAATTTAAAACACGTCTCAGGGGCTCAGCACGGAAAACAATAATAACAACAAAAACACAAGAGACAGCAATAATGTTTAAGTCACGTGAAGTCAAGTTAAAACGACTAATTCGAGAAATTTTGCTTATTTCTGTTAGGTTGTAGGAGGGAGTAAACACAGAAACCGACAAATCGTTCACAGCCGGGCTGTTGAACTGCAAAAGGAGTTGAACAAACGACCCGTTCTCATGTGACAAACGTCAACATGAGAATATCGGATGCTCGTTTAGCGTGTTTCCCGACTGTTTACTGGTGCCAAATGGATCAATTACGATAGTGTTCCTCAGAGCATCTTCAGTTGAAATACCTGTAGAAGAAGAACAGCAATCGCACCTAATTTTATGATTTCAGAGGAAAATTTGGCTTAATATTAATATATAAATTTAGGTTAGGTTAGGTTAGGTTAGGTTAGGTGAGGTTAGGTTAGGTTAGGTTAGGTTTATTATTTATACCGATTTATGTTGGAACAAATTTTTCATACATTATATTTAAATTTTTTCACACAAAAAAACGCTTTTCTAACGATGTTTTATTTAAAAAAAATTATTGTTCATTATATTAACAATAGGGTTGGATTAATTTTTTTTTATAATTACAATTAATAAATAAACGTGCCAAAGTTCCCTCTAAAATCACGAATAATTTGGCCTGTAGATCATAATTTGAAACACAAATAAATAAAATTGCACATTTCCATTTTTATTATTTTTGTTAAATGGTTTTGCCTCAAATCCAAATTAAAGTTATGCATGAAAACGGAGGCGCAGACGTTAGTCTTAATGATCTAACTTCCATCCTTAACATGACATTCGATTATTAGTCAATGTCATAAATGTCTCGGTGAATAACCCTTGTTTCATTATGATCCATTAATCTCCCTGTTTGTATCCTTTAACATCGAATTTTATTCAGACAACTGACAAGTCTAGTCTTCCGCAAATATTTGGTTAGGTTACTCTCCCCAAGATGTCCATTCGCTGGTTTTTAATTAATCATTTTAAATAAAGTAAATTTAAAGAGTATTAATAACTTAATTGAAATAGTTATACAGTGAATAAATTATATTAAGAAGAAGCTACAAGCCAAAAATTTGTATATTCTTGGTATACCTTTATCGTAGGTAATATTCATTAAAATCACTTGAAAAAGAGAGTCTAGTAACGTTCGATTTCAAGCACAAAACTGGTTTTTATTTATTTTGTAAATAATTTTGTAAGAAAGAAAAAAAGTTAATCAAGTGAAACTGTCACAGATAATCTTAGCTTTAATACTGTGTTTTTTCTGTTTGCGTTCATACATTTCTATTGAATTTTTTTTAGTAGTTTGCATTTACATTTTTTATTGAGTAATTTATTTTTTATTTGTATTCTACTCAAGCGAAGCGATATGAAAACCTTAAATTTATCTAAAACATGTTTTTTGGTATTCATAAATTACACCAATTCGTTATAAAGATAAATCAAAATTATGATTTGGCATTAAGCTTCGCCTTAAAGAAAATACTACCAGGCCGGATCAATTAAAAAATTCCTCTCAAACTAAACAATCCAACAGACGTGAAATAATCGTGTTATTGGTGTGTCCGAAGTTAGATCAATTTTACCCTTTACTGATGATTAAATTAATATGTTACGCATAAACCATCCAACCTCCAAATCGACAAGCTGAGATAATTACATATTGGGAGAATTTAATTAAATTGCTTTAACAATATTATTTCGGTTATATAAACCTTCTGAAATGCGTACATCCCGAATTAAAAAACTCTAATTCTCGTATTTTCATTATCTCTATCTTTATTATGCTAAAATAAAGTCGCTTATCGAGTCTGTCTATTTGTGCGCTTAGTTCTTCAAATGGTAGGTATACATTTGCGAACCTACCCAGAAATACTGGAACGAAGCAACTGAAAGTTGAAAGTTGCTTTGTTCCATTCACATAAGTTTAAGTTCAGCTCGACAGTTTGGCTCTCGTATGTATACGTACCATTAGGTATGCAACGGATGGTTTTCAATATCACTTAACCTTTAAATGCATACTGTTGCAAAACGGCAACATACCGTTCAAACCACCTTTAACTCTTTGGTGTATACTTAATGCATGCCGTTTTAGAATTATCAAGTTCACGGTAATATATTTTATCGAGTGGCATCACCTTTTTTTTTCTTTCGCGAATGTCAAATGTCACTTTTTCTTTAACAAAGTGAAGATTCTCGAAAATTGGTTGGAGGTTAGAATTTCAGTTTGGTTTTGCTGTTATTATTTTGATTTTCTGAGGTAAGTAGATACAATAATACAATACTTATATGTAATAACTCGTATTTTTCCGGTACACTTATTAGTTTTGAGAAATTTTTTTAGGTTTTTAATTTTTTTTCATACGTAAATTGTTCATATAATTTTTTATTAAATACATGGTGTTGTAAATCTGCAACAAAAAAAAAATTATATTTCCTTGCATATGCATGTAAATATCTACAAAATATATTTTTTTCAGAAATATTAATAAATAATGCATTTAAGGGTCAAGGAATTTATTCCGAAAGGCTTATGTATATAATACATACATATTATATTTATAGAAAATAGAGAAAAGTCGAGATACGCCGGGTACACGTCAGCTAGAATATTTTATAATGAATTTATTCCGCCGTTCTTACGATAGTTAGTGGTGAAATGGTCAGCATAGCTACTTTACAAGCTATTGATTGGTGTTCGATTCTCAGCCGTAATTTTATTTTTACCTTTGTTAGGCTGGCCGCATACATACGTTTTCCGTATTCGATTTCCGAATTCGTTTTCCGTATTCGGAATACCGTGAGACTAGCGCAAACGTTCGTTTTTCTTCATTCGGAATGTATAAACGTCAGTACCAGTGTTGCCAACAAGGGCGATATATCGTCATTTAGGCTACTCAGAGCGAGAATCGGCACCGAAAAAATCTAAAAGGCGACTGGTCGCCAATTAAGCTACTTCAAAAACATCAATTTTAAACATGTCCCGAAATTCTCTAGCCACTCCCCCCCCCATGAAATTTATTTTTCTGGGGACAAATTTTATATTTTCTTGAAATTCTCTAGCCTCCCCCCCCATGATTTTTTTTTTATTTTCTGGGTACAAATTTTATTTTTTTGAAATTCTCTATCCACCCCCCCCCCCCACGAAATTTTTATTTTCACGTAAAAACATCAATTTTAAACATGTCCCACCTAACAGCAAATTCGGCTACTTTACGCTACCTTATGTATGAGAAACGGCGATATTAGGTCGAGATCCGTTGGCAACACTGAATTACTGAACAGAAATTTCCGAACGTTTACGTCGGCACAAACAAACTGTATGCAATAGCTGCGTTCCACATGACGTCATTAGGTTTTTTCCATTCGGTTTCTCCGAACGCGCCGGCTCGCATTCGGAACGTGCGTGAGGAATTTGTTCCGTTCGGAACTAAAACGAACGTGTGCGGCAGTTAATGTATTTTCTACTGATTCCGTGCATTCGGATGTCCGAATACGGAAAACGAATTCGGAAATCGAATACGGAAAACGTATGTATGCTGCCAGCCTTATACAACACATTTTGTTGTTTTTTTTTTATTTTACTCGTATTCCAAAAAATTACTATACATAGTATTACAAAAAAGAAGCATTTTTTATTGTATCATATCAAAAAACTTAATTATTTTTTCTATAAGGATACATTTCATAGATTAGATAGCTTCAGAAAACTTGAAACATGATGTTTTTCAAAGTTTTTGTATGGTTTAAGCGAAAAGGTTTTTTTGTTTCTGGTTCAAAGTCGAGCACATACAAAGAAACTACATGTATATTTTCTCAAATATTTTATTTGTGAACATAAATTTTATTGCAAAAAAGTTAAAAGCTGTCAATACCCATGAATTTTTCTAATGATGCACTTTTCTGTTGGGTTTAGCGGTACACACCGTTCAAGATAATTTTTGTTATGAAATGCAGCGTTATTGTTGATTCGAGGTTTACAATGCTTGGGTGTAAATTGAATTAAAAAATGCCTGTGTCTCTAATTTAACTAATTAACCATCACGAGTTTTCCCGGCAGGGAGACAGAGAAGACGGACCACCAAACGACTCGGTCTTGGCAGACACTCCTTGACTCATTCACATTCTCTTGACATGGCCGGACTCGAGTATCTGGTTCATTTGATCGTACCATGTATTCGAAGACTTCTTCTGCCATTCACATTTGCGTCATATATTGTCTTAACACTGTTTCTCCTTCTACTTCTTCGTTCATCTGCTCTTCTTCTTCGATGGCGCTACAGCCCATATCGAGCTTTGGCCTCCTGCAACAGTCGCCTCCAACTCCTCCTGTCCTCAGTGACTTCCAGTTTGTCACCTGGAGAAGCTGTGCTGCATCCCCTCTTACCTCATCTTCCCACCTCAGTCTGGGTCTTCCCACTTTTCTCTTTCCACCTGGGTGACCAGTCAGAATTCTTTTTGGGACGCGTGTATCCGGCATCTGCTCTACATGCCCAAACCATATGACCGTCGTTTTTTAAGCCTCGCATACCCAATTTCTACCGATTTATAAAAAGTTTCTCGTTAAATCTTCAAGTTTTTAAGTTCCAAAAAATAAAATAGTTTTGAAGATAAAATCTATACATTTGTTATGCCGAAACGTTAATTATAAAAAAATCCCTCAATATTTTATAAGCATGGAAAAATCACAGTGTATCTTTAATTGCAACTAAAGAATTATTATTATTTTTTAATGATAAACTAATGTTTATAAGACAAGGTTTTATGCATAGCATAAATGATAACAAATAATTGTAAGCAATAATTAGTCGCCTGAAATACTAATACAAATTGAACATATCTCCCGAGTAAAAATAAATGCCACCAACGGGAATTGAACCCGTGCTTTCTGATATACGGTCATGTGCTCTGTAACCACTGAGCTATGTCGGCTTATTTCCAACCCGCCAAATGATTCAATATGTACTAGTACCTTAATCAAAAATTGTATCACGTGAATAATCACTTGTAAACAACCAACTTTATTTTTGTAGGAAAGGCTTTGTTAGTGCTAAATTTCTCACTAGATGGCGTCGAGACATATGATATCTTAATTTATTGGTGAAATATTTTTGACTTACTTAACATGTACTAGTACCTCAATCAACAATTACTGCTTATCATATTTATATTATAATTATTATTTATTTAACGAATTATTGATAAAATTTTGGTCCATTTCAAACGAGTCGTGTTTTACTTAATATTTTCACCATTTTCACTCAATTATTCTGGTTTTTTTTCATATTAGCGAGCTCCCTCTAATATAAGTATTTACATATCTCCCTTTCAACCCATCTTTGAACGCTTACTACGGGGCCTTAATCTTACTCATTACGCTTACAACAGTCTTAAATTCTTTGCGAATCTCCGAATTTCTCACACGATCATACATGGTTTTACCACATACCCCAGGGATCTCATTTTTATAGAATTCAGTTTCAACATAGAAAATTGTTCTCTAATCATGTTGATTGTTTATATCATCCATAAATTATTGTAAAAACCAATTGTTTATCTTGAAGAAGTATTTTCGTCTTTTATCAAAAGGCTTGACACTGAAAAAAAATGCTCAATTAGTTTTCGGTTATATATTTTGTGTAAATCGACCAACATTTTTCACCTTTGAAAAGCTTTTAAGGGGATTTCACGGTGAAATGAGCTTTTGCTTAATGGTGATTTATTCATGAAGAATTTGTGCGATATTTCTGTTTCGCGGATTGGCACTGACACATTGCCTTACAATAAGATGAATCGACGAAAGCGCTTTCCAAACCAATTTAGCGATTTTTCCATAAAGAGATAATGGTTAGTGATTTACATAATTGATTTGACATGTTTATTAAGCAGTAGTCTGAATTCTGTAGCACTTCCTTAAAAAAATAACGATTGTATTAAATTTATTTTTTACTCAATAGTCCTAAAACCGGAAAATCATTTTACTTGGACTGGACGCTCGATTTTTATTATCGATAAGTGTAGGTATGGCTTTCTATCAAAAATTAAATCATCGAAGAAAACAATCACTCTGTAGCTTGAAATTATAACTAAATGGGTTTTGAATAAGCTGGTTAGAGCAGCTGACACGCAATAAGAAGGCTGCGGGTTTGATTCCCGTCAGCGGCATTTATTTTTTCTCAGCAGATTTTTTAAATTTGTGTGGGTATTACAAGCGAATAATTATTGCTTAAAATAATTTTTAAAATGAAAAATAAGAGCATTTTCAACCACTTTGAAATAAAATAAAATAAATCACAACAAATCATAATAAAGTGCGGTTGTAAAAAAACTTTACATTATAATTAGAATAAAATATTTTTGTTTTTTATACCTCTTTATTATTATATGCAAAACCAACCGGTTTTAGTGAAGCCTCGATCATCAGGGTTATATAAAAATATATTTAATAAATAACAGAGTTACAGTGTATTTATAGGTAAGATAGAAGAGGGAAAAAGAACATCCAGTAGGGGTCAGGGGGAGGAAGGGGTTAAAGTAGGTTTAAGGGAGGGGATTATGTTTAAAATGGGAATATTTGACAAGTCTTATTGTTTATGTAGTAATTGATTTTTAATTTTTTTTGTAGATTTTTTTTTATTTCCAGACCTTCTAGATTGTTTAAACGTAAACCTATCCCGTTTCTGTGCAGCACTTCTGTGCCCGAGGATTTATTAAAAAAGTGATCTTTATCTACTATGTGTATTGTGAATTCTGAAAAATTTAATTATATGTATCCACAAAGTGTTTGCTACATCTGAAAAAACAAACTTTCATTTAATCAATATGAAATCCACTGTTTTTCAGTGTAGCTTACGCATAATACAAATTTATACCAATACAAAACATTTTGTTTAGTGTGAAAACCCTGTCTTCATTTTATTTTATAAGAAAAATCACAGTCAGCAGAAAAAAAAATCCCTTCAGTATGTCACTAAGGCGATTGAAATAATTTATAATTTTTTTATCTAATGTGATTTTTATTTTAGAATTTGAGTAAGATCCCTAGAGATGATTCCACCGAGTGGCTGATTCAAATTCTAGTTGAATAAAAATTCGCAGATGGAAATATTTTTCCGTAACTTCAAGCAATAGATTCAAGGAAAAATAGCGCAGATAATGTACATATGAAAACAACTTTTCTCCTTCGTCGTCGAAGTTTATCAGTTAAATAATTAGCTGCATGTCCATTGTTGTTGTATGTAGGTACTGGATGCAAATGTAATATCGGTTGGAATTTAATTTTGTATCTTTTTAGTTTACTCTAGGAACTATCATATACACCACAACATTATACTAAAATTAAATCACTAATAATATAACTTTCACAGACTAAAAACTGAAATAAACAAACGGCCATCCTTACCGCTGACAAATATGATGTAAAAGTTTTGGGTATAATTCAATAATGGAAAATAAAAAATAGTCAAATAAAACTTGGTTACGCTAATAAATGTAAACATATTTAAGTGTTCGGAAAGTCACAGTACAAACGAGAAACTATGGGTGATTCTATATCATATTTTAGTCGATTTTGAAGATTTTTTTGGGAAGCTCATTTGTAAAAATTCCATTACAAAAAGTTTTTTGAATTTCTGTATATGATGTAGATTCACCTGTTTTCCGCTTACGATTTTCCGAATGCTGTGTATATAATTTTCTACGTTGTAAGTTTAATATTTATATTCTCTAAATGCTTTGTAATATACTAAATTAGGCGAAAGTGAAGATGTAATTTTTAGGGTGTTTGAATTAAAATATTACTTTAAATGGCTTTAGCTGTATTTGGTAATCCGATCGGAAAATCCAGGTACTTCTTTTCCTTCTTTTTCCTCATCACCTACCTCTCCTTACTAACTTCAGCCTCACAGCATTCCCCAATTAGGATTCCATAGTCTCGTTGGTTCCAGACGGCTTGGAGTAGTTGAAATTCTTGTGAGATATTCACTTAAAAATAGCAAACCTAAATCAGAAAATAGAAACGAAAGAAAGAAGAAAGTGAATTATACTATCGTTAGGGTGACGGGGTTGTATAGATTTTTTTACGATTTATTGTATAACTTCATATGACAGGACAGCCGTTCGCATAGAACATAGTCTAGTAATAAAATATTCTAACGCATTCAATATAAATTGATTATACGTTCAATTATCGCCTGCAGGGCTTGCGAGGGATTTAATAAAGCCTTGTGACCAGTGCGGCCGACCTGCCTCCACGGGGATGAGCCACCCTTTCACCATATATCCACCCTTGGGCTTAATGCGCAAAGCCGGGATATTTAATTTTGACAGATTCCATAATAGAGTGCAGGCTTCATTGGCAGGAAATCCTTTGTAATATGACGTCATCACTCACAGCGCTGACGTTATTATGAAAATAATAATTTGATAAAAATGTTCAACTCCGTTGAGGCTTTGCCCACTTCCAAGTTTGTCATTTTTTTACTATGGTCTTTGTTTTATTATATAGAGAGGTTGGCCATTAATTACTGGTTTTATTTAATTTAAATTTTTAAAACAAATCTTTCAAAAATTAGCAATACATACTGTATATTTAGAGCATATTTTAATGTAACAAATACATGCAAAAAACATTTATAGAAATATTCTGCTGTGGATGTCTTATACAAACATTTACATTTATTTTGCTATTTTACTATAATTTTTGTTTCTGTACTTCAAGTGCTGATAATAATAATATTTGGCTAATTTATATAGCGCCGTTTTGTCAAAAATCACCTCAAGGGCGCTGTACAAATATATTAATTTATTGTTTCTTTACATTATATCTTTTTTTACGTTCAAAGTTTTAACCTCACTAGGACAAGCCTGTGTTGACATTTTTAACATTTAATTATTATGGATATTTATTTTTATTTTTTGTATTTTTTAAAATATTAATTAATTAAATAATTAATCGATTTAGAGTACAATAGTTTTACCGAGTATAATCAATAATGTTAACTAAAAGAATTTATACAATTAGTTTTCACTGCTTTTGATTTTTTAATGTTTCTCTTCTATAGAAGCTGGCGCTTGTGTCTAGAAGAGTGGTGAGCATCAAGATTAAGAATATTGTTTGTAATTGTGAATATTAAAAGATAGTTTCATCATTTTGGTACTGTCACATTTAACTTTTAATTGCTTTTAGTAGGTTTTTATCGTTTATTAAATATCAATAATATTATTTATTAAATCCCTGACAATTTATTTTTTTTAAAAGAAAGACAAACATTCCTGGGTTACGAATAACCTGACAATATTTATTGTTTTGGTGTATAATTCGTAGAACTCCATTTAATTTTTAAAATAATTTAAAATAAATCAAATTTAATAATGTTATAATAATTATTAAGTAGGTAGGTACTGCAAGTATTTCTGTTATTTTTACAGTTTTAATGTTAAAATAATAAATTTAGTTTTTAATGTTATAACATTAAAAACTGTAAAAATATCAGAAATACTTGCAGAACTTAATAATTATTATAACATTATTAAATTTGATTTATTTTAAATTTATTTGAAAAAAAAAAAACCTTACAATATTTGAAAATCTTCTACTACCACCACAGTAAGCGGAAAATGTTGCTTGTGTTCTGATGGAGGACTTAGCCGGCCGAGGAATTGAACACACTGCGCCTGGGTGAGACCCAAGCGCGATGCGACTCGGCCACCGACCAGTCTAAACAACAGTATAATCTGCGCATT